>NW_016161595.1:17092-50007 GCF_001687245.7 Rhagoletis zephyria
ATGGCTAAAGCAATACCTACCTCTCATTTTCGCGATTTTTGTTATGGATTTTTGTTAAATGGTTGTTCAGTGAGGATGTAGAGGAGGTGTGGCACAAAACTGCACCACATATGGAACATGTTACTTCCTTTTCGTCCTCTGTTTTTTGCGAAAAAATCCCAAACCAAGCTCCTTTTGCGTCCGCTCATTTTTTGTATCTGAATATACATACATATGTGTGCATGTATGTATATATTTAAATAAATTTTTTTTCATTTGTCAAAGAAATTTCAATGAAAGTTCGGTTGCTGAAATTCGATTTGCTACAATGCTCGAGTAGTCGAAGCAAAGCAACTATTCGAATAATCGAAGGCGGGCGACTATTCGAATACCATTAACCGACTAATAAGCATGCGAACGGTTACGAATCGAATAATCGGTTAACCGATTAGTCGAATAGTCGGATAATTTTACGAGCCCTAATATGTATGTACAAAATATTGCTCGCCAACCAACTGAACAAATGACAATTTGCTTAATATTTATCCTTGTATTTGAATTTTCAGCATATGAATTATATTCGAAAATTAATGGAATTTTAGTTATTACAAACGTGAACGTGATTTTGTGAACTACCAGCAAAGTGCAATATATACTTATAAAATGTGTTGAAAAGTGGGGTTATGGTTAACCACAAGGATGGTAATATGTAATTACGCAAAAAAACGGACTTAATAACCTTGAGATTTATTGCTTAATAAGTGAAACACAGAAATATGTCTTTATGTGCAATTAATTAATGTGCGACAAATAAACCCCAATTTTGAATTGCAAATGGCCGTAGCGCGTGCTTATGTTCTTTGTTTGTGTATGTGTTCTTTTAATGCTTTTTCTTCACAAAATCACTCGCGTTTCTTTGCTTTTTGTTAAATATTTTCAAATTTGTATTTTTATGCGGAATTTTTCACATAACAAAAAAAATCAGTGCAATGAAATTTTAAATCACGTACCTTTTCTTTTGTTGGTGTGATGAACTTTAATTGTATAGGCAGCTGCCGTAGAATATCAAATAGCCACTCGCTTTAGGAGGTGACGTGCTCGCAGGTAATTAAGGTACCACTTGGAATCTTGCTTGGAGTTAGTCTTCCGTAAACTGATGACCACTTAATCTGCTAGATATGGCTGGTGCTGGTAGGATTATTGCTTTATATTACTCACGGCGACGAAGGACCAATGAACACCGGCGGAACGTAATAGGCAACAAAGATTCAAGTGTTTTAGTGTTTACTTCATACAGAGTTGCAAGAAACAACCGTGTGGTCAAATACCGTGTTTATATGCACTCTTAACACGATTCAACAACTCTTAACTCGCATTCAAAATGTGATTTATGAGTGGCACGGTTAAAAGTTTCAATTCGATTTAAGAATGTGTTTACATGTGTGTGTCCAAATAACATGGTTTAACTTAGAACGAATTGAAGCATCATATAAACATGGTATATGTGTGTTTGCTTGCTCTAAGTTACTCCATCAAAAAAGCTGGTGCAGAAAATCGTGCTCTAAGTTGCTCTAGTTCCACTTAGCGCAGGCTCATGAACAGCGTTGCCAGGTTTACATTTTTAACGTCATTTGGACGTTGTTTGTATCCTGTTGACGTTTGGACGTTTTTTGTGTAAAAAAAGGCGTTTTTTTAAATTCCAAGTAATTTTTCTCTATGCACAATATATTCAATGTATAGTGTACTACATATTTGTTTATAGAGCAGAGGTTCCCAAACTTTTTTTTCGTAGACCCCTTTCAAAAATTTACTGGTCTCGGTGGACCCCCTGCTGATACATTTCTAAATATTCCCAAAGCCCATAAAAAAATTAAATGTGAAAATTAGATCTAACAATGTAAATTTGCATCGTGGTTGAACTCAAAAACTCAGAGTGGCCAAAATAAAAGTAAAATATTTTCTTCTGTTCTATTTATAAAAATAATGTGATTACAGCTCGTAAAAATGTACATCAAAATACTCTCTCGCTCGGAAGAGTTATATTTTTTACGAACACTGCGATCGTTAGCGTTATTTACATTATCTTCACCATAAACTCATCAAATGTTCGCCTCTCTCATGACTTTGCACGTGAAGTATATGTAAAATAGTTTATTTGTGTTAATGGAATCATTTTTATTTTTATCGCTCCGAGTTTTAAAGTGAGGCGAAAAATATTTGTCACATTTTTAAAACACAAAACTTAAAACATCAAAACGGTTAAGCTTTTTACGCCAAACTTTTAATTCAGAAACTGACAATAGAAATAATAACGAGTTTAAAAAAGTCGATGGCAAATAAACAAGCAAGCAAGAAGCACAAAAAGTGTTCCACCGTCTCATCTTCTTCAAGGCAAGATGGGCAAATGGACTTGTCTTTTATGCCTATCACAGTCAGGTGTTTGTTCCGCGTAGTGACCAGTCAGCAATCCAGCAAGTTGTCTGCAGTATCGTCTGCTCAGTGAGAGCAAAAAATTAGATAAACCTTCGATTGCCGAAGGTGTGAGTGCTAAAACTGGTTGCGGACCGAGGAATACCTGGTCATGAATCGATACCTGGCTTCATGAATCGAAGCGCCCAACATTGTAAGGCGCTTGCTCTTTTGAAATCGTAAGTACTTGTGCTCACACTTTCGGCAAATTTGTTACTAAATCTTGTAAGTAGAACTGATTTTGAATNCACCAGATGTCTCATAACCAGGTACTCCAGAGTGACCTGGCACCCAGGGTAAAATAACCTCGTTATGTTCACCATCATATTTTAGTCGAGACTTGCATTGCCGAACTAGTTCGGAAGTACTTAAATAGAGGGCTGGTCAATGCCTTAAGTGCAGCTTGGTTGTCACTGCAGTCACGTAAACTCCTTCCCCTCCACCCTTAGTCCATGGCTTTGAGTATTGCAATTACCTCAGCCTGGAAAACCGAAGCATATTCGCCTACAGAAAAGTGAAGCTTATCTCCATTAAACTCGAAAAAGACCCCAGATCATGACCCAGAGTCAGTTTTGGAGTCATCATTGAAGAATCGACAATGTGTGAGTCCGGTCTCAGAGATGGAATCAAACCAGCATTCAGTCTCAAGGAACTCAACATTATAGAATCCCTTCAATAAAGGTAATGGTGGCGTACTATCCTGTAACATTGAAAAGACACAAGTGCTTAAATCTCTGCCGCCAGCAATTTTCGTCGCGCCCCACTCATTGTCATACCATCATCCGGTAAGTGCAGCAGTGCCACAAGAGCCCTATACACCACTAAAAAAATTTAAGTTAAATAAAGAGGATATCGAAACCAGATAAAACTTCGTGGACCCCTATTTACAAGTCATGGACCCCCATATTTTTTCACATCACCGTGGACCCCCGTCGAATCTTCCGTGGACCCCTGGGGGTCCACCTGGAGCACTTTGGGAATCACTATTATAGAGTAAGGCACTCCGCACATTAAGCGCCTAATCATTGCAGTGTAATCGTTTCAGCATACTAAAGTATGAAGCTTTTATGCCGAACACAAGTATTTCAATGAAGCTCTGTACAGTACGATTCATCATCATGTTTTCGCCTAATCATAAAAGCTTCATGAATCGAAGCGCCCAACATTGTAAAGCGCTTGCTCTTTTGAAATCGTAAGTACTTGTGCTCACACTTTCGGCAAATTTGTTACTAAATCTTGTAAGTAGAACTGATTTTGAATTATTTTCTTAATAAATCTTTATAAGCTTTGTTTTCTGCAGCAGCTGCTTCAAAAGATACATATTTATTCTTTGGACACAGATGACCAAACCAAGCGTACGCGCATGTTTTTTTTGGTTCTTGGACTAAGGTTCCCGCGTTCAAAGGCTGGTTGTGTAACCACTTGAGGTTACGAGGCTTATTGCAATGTTTGCAATTGCACATTAAAAGCCAAATCAGAATCTACTGCAACACGCACGTTCGCAAAAGCACTAAAAATGCTGTTGCAGCATAGAAGTCAGAAAAAAGTGGGCGACTTTTTTAAGACGTCATTAAAAATGTAATGAACGCAGAAAAAGCTGAAATACTGCTATGTTCCTTCTTAGCAGAACGTAATTTAGTATTTTCCACAACCGACCACCTAACCAAATGTCTGCAAAAAAAAAATTATTAAAAATCAACGCGATTATTTAGCAACTTAGAACTTGCACATTATTGAGCTGGAATTTAAAAGGCTATCAACCTGCATACTCCAAAAATTCTAAAAAATCTGAATAAAATGTTGAAAATCTAATTGAAATTTTTGTAGATTTTTTATAATTTTTGCACAAAGGTTGAAATGTGGATTTATATTGTGCTTGTTATAGGTATAGAGAGCGAGGCTTTTATGGAAAAATCTTAAACATTAAATGAACAAAAGAAAAGCAGCCAAAATTTATCAAAATATGGATGACTTTATCAGCAAATCTGTATGTATAAAATGATTTTTAACCGACTTCCAAAAAAGGAGGAGGTTATCAGTTCGTCGGATTTTTTTTTTTTTTGTTTTTTTTATGTATGTTACCGCATAACTTTGGACCACGTCAACCGATTTCGATAATTCTGCATCGGAAAGGTAGTGTCTCAGAGGTGGTCCCATACTAATCTGGTTGAGATCCGATCAGTGGATCATGAGATATATATATATATATATATATATATTTTATATGGGAGTTGAAGTCGGTTTTTTTTTTGCTAAAAATGACTAGTTATATAAACGATCTCAAACCAGTTACAATAGTGGTATTCACCAAATTGAGCAGTTCTAATGAATTTTAAATGTGCTCTGTCGAAATGACATTTTAATATACCTTACGTACATATGTACCTCTGTATACAATAAAAGTTTAATAAGAACAATTCTGTGTACACACATTTGGAGGAGACGTTTTTGGGAAGGAAATTACGTTTTTTCAGACCAAGAGGAACGTTTTCTCATTCCGAAGACCTGGCAACACTGCTCATGAAACAAAAAGTAGAGTAAGTTACAACAAGAAAAATCCTCATGAAACACAATTTTGTGAGATATCTTAACCTGGGGTAACCTAGAGCAGCTCATTAAACACAACTATTGTGGGTTCAAGATCTATACATAGAAGGTCGCGCAATCCGCGAAATAAAAATTGCCGCGGTATCGGACGCTATTTTGCTTAATGCCGAAAAAGCCACAAAACTTGAATTTTCACAGCGGCCAATTTTAGCGAAATTTTCATTTAAACTCGCCATATTACAAACGTTTATGATTCGATTGATTTGAAAATTGTACACAATAAACTAGATTCTATTCTGAAGAAGATGAGTCTAACTGCATTTCTTAATACTTATTTAAAACGAAATGGCGGATATTGTAACATTTTTATAAAAATTAGGGAGGTGGTTTTTACAAATGCAAAAGTTGTGTTATGAAGTTTAAGATTTTTGTTTTGTTTTAATGCAGTATTAAAGACAAATATATACGGACATAGTTTATTTGTGTTAATGGAATCATTTTTATTTTTATCGCTCCGAGTTTTAAAGTGAGGCGAAAAATATTTGTCACATTTTTAAAACACAAAACTTAAAACATCAAAACGGTTAAGCTTTTTACGCCAAACTTTTAATTCAGAAACTGACAATAGAGGTAATAACGAGTTTAAAAAAGTCGATGGCAAATAAACAAGCCAGCAAGAAGCACAAAAAGTGTTCCACCGTCTCATCTTCTTCAAGGCAAGATGGGCAAATGGACTTGTCTTTTACGCCTATCACAGTCAGGTGTTTGTTCCGCGTAGTGACCAGTCAGCAGTCCAGCAAGTTGTCTGCAGTATCGTCTGCTCAGTGAGAGCAAAAAATTAGATAAACCTTCGATTGCCGAAGGTGTGAGTGCTAAAACTGGTTGCGGACCGAGGAATACCTGGTCATGAATCGATACCTGGCTTCATGAATCGAAGCGCCCAACATTGTAAGGCGCTTGCTCTTTTGAAATCGTAAGTACTTGTGCTCACACTTTCGGCAAATTTGTTACTAAATCTTGTAAGTAGAACTGATTTTGAATTATTTTCATAATAAATCTTTATAAGTTTTGTTTTCTGCAGCAGCTGCTTCAAAAGATACATATTTATTCTTTGGACACAGATGACCAAACCAAGCGTACGCGCATGTTTTTTTTGGTTCTTGGACTAAGGTTCCCGCGTTCAAAGGCTGGTTGTGTAACCACTTGAGGTTACGAGGCTTATTGCAATGTTTGCAATTGCACATTAAAAGCCAAATCAGAATCTACTGCAACACGCACGTTCGCAAAAGCACTAAAAAAGCTGTAGCACCATAAGAGTCAGAAAAAAGTGGGCGACTTTTTTAAGACGTCATTGAAAATGTAATGAACGCAGAAAAAGCTGAAATACTGCTATGTTCCTTCTTAGCAGAACGTAATTTAGTATTTTCCACAACCGACCACCTAACCAAATGTCTGCAAAAAAAAAAATTATTAAAAATCAACGCGATTATTTAGCAACTTAGAACTTGCACATTATTGACCTGGAATTTAAAAACCTATCAAACTGCATACTCCAAAAATCATAAAAAACTGAATTAAAGGTTGAAAATCTAATTGAAACTTTGCAGATATTTTATAATTTTTGCACTAAGGTTGAAATGTGGATTTATATTGTGCTTGTTATAGGTATAGAGAGCTAGGCTTTTTTGGAAAAATCTTAAACATTAAATGAACAAAAGAAAAGCAGCCAAAATTTATCAAAATATGGATGACTTAACCAGCAGATCTGTATGTATAAAATGATTTTTATATAAACGATCTCAAACCAGTTACAATAGTGGTATTCACCAAATTGAGCAGTTCTAATGAATTTTAAATGTGCTCTGTCGAAATGACATTTTAATATACCTTACGTGCATATGTACCTCTGTATACAATAAAAGTTTAATAAGAACAATTCTGTGTACACACATTTGGAAGAGACGTTCTTGGGAAGGAAATGACGTTTATCCAGACCAAGAGGAACGTTTCCTCATTCCGAAGACCTGGCAACACTGCTCATGAAACAAAAAGTAGAGTAAGTTATAGCAAGAAAAATCCTCATGAAACACAATTTTGTGAGATATCTTAACCTGGCGTAACCTAGAGCAGCTCATTAAACACAACTATTGTGGGTTCAAGATCTATACATACTTAGAATGTCGCGCAATCCGCTAAATAAAAATTGCCGTGTTTTTGGACGCTATTTTGCTTCATACCGAAAAAGCCACAAAACTTGAATTTTCACAGCGGCCAATTTTAGCGAAATTTTCATTTAAACTCGCTATATCACAAACGTTTATGATTCGATTGATTTGAAAATTCTACACAATAAACTAGATTCTATTCTGAAGAAGATGAGTCTAACTGCACTTCTTAATACTTATTTAAAACGAAATGGCGGATATTGTAACATTTTTATAAAAATTAGGGAGGTGGTTTTTACAAATGCAAAAGTTGCGTTATGAAGTTTAAAATTTTTGTTTTGTTTTAATGCAGCATTAAAGACAAATATATACGGACATTTCCGGGAAAGTTTCAGGTTTAGACAACAAGTAGTTCTAAAGTTATAACAATATTATGGTGATACCCACAAGCGGGTGCTCGCCTCTAGATGACAAATATTTTTACGTAGCACTTGTACAAGTAATTTTGGAAGTAATATTAAGTGAAATGTTGAAATTCATAAATTTATCAGTGTAATATAACTTATTAAAGCTCTACATACCTACATATGTATGCATATACATATATAATTACGAGGGAACGGATTTTATGGAAATTGCCTTTTTTTCTGCTAAAGAGATATAGTATATTCGATTAAGAATGTCCACGATTTAGCTTTCCCTGATTCCATATATACACATTTGATGTTGCCTTTTTTTGCCTTTTTTAAGATATTTGCCTTTTTTTGCTTTTTCTACCTTTAAAAAAGTGATTATAGCATTTACATTTTTTGTTTAAAGATTAAAAAATACAAACATTGCCCATGCGGCTTATAGAAGCGCAGAGACTTCTTGCCAAATTGGTGTTGGAAAAATTCAAAGCCGTTTTCTCAGCTAACGAAGGCTTGGAGACAATAAGGGGTGTTGATAGAATTATAAAGGGCGAGGAAAACGCCCTTATTCCTGATAATATGAACGTTTCAAACGTTCCATATTTAAATTGGGCTCCACTTGTATCAACTTACGTCGAGCGCACATTTAGTACATTCAAGGCTTTTCTTCGCGAAAATCGAATGAAAATGCTGCCAGAAAACTTCAAAATGCATCTTGTGGTTCAATGTTACTACAACTATACAGATTAAAGTTTTATGAGTTAGAAACCCGAAAGGATAAAATAGTCAAAGATTCAAAGTAAAAATTTTTCATATAATGAAACTAGTTCATAGTTTTTCTCTTTTTACTTGTAATATAAATGTATTTTTTGATTGTTCTTCGTATTTTCTGTCTTTTAGGTGCCTTATTTTGCTTTTTTTGCCTTTTCCTGCCTTTTTTGCTATTTCGTTTTGCCTTTTTTGCAACACCTAGTGCCTTTTCCTGCCTTTTTCGCTATTTTATTTTGCCTTTTCCAGGCTATTTCGTTATTTTATTTTGCCTTTTTTATAGGTTTTTAGGTCCTAAAAATCCGTTCCCTGATAATTACACACATAGTCAAAATGGTTATTTGTACAGTGATTGTTTTACTATATTCGAAATGATTTTAATTTTTCGTTAATTGTTCACAAAAATACTGTTCATATTTTAACAAAACCATATAAATGAGATTTTCAAACTTTTTGCAAAACTTAAAAAAAAATTATAAAAATTTTCATAAAAATTTTGAATAACAGTTTTTTAAAAAAAATTAGTATGCAGAGTTGTAGCTCATTCAATCTCAGTTAATAAATCGCAAGCTTCAAGTCGCTTTAGATTACCTTTGATTTTTTAGAATTTGTTTCTCAAGGTCGTTACATATCTGCTTCCATGAGCAAAATGTCAGGGGCCGAAAATAATCGTTATCATGAAGGATTTTTATTTAAAAATCATTGTAACGGGTGATTTTTTTGAGGTTAGGATTTTCATGCATTAGTATTTGACAGATCACGTGGGATTTCAGACATGGTGTCAAAGAGAAAGATGNCTACAGAAATAAGCCAGCAACTATTCCAGCTTTGGAAGACAACATTTCCGAAGAAATTCGGGCTATTCCGGCCGAAATGCTCGAAAAAGTTGCCCAAAATTGGACTTTCCGAATGGACCACCTAAGACGCAGCCGCGGTCAACATTTAAATGAAATTATCTTCAAAAAGTAAATGTCATGGACCAATCTAACGTTTCAAATAAAGAACCGATGAGATTTTGCAAATTTTATGCGTTTTTTTTAAAAAAAAAGTTATCAAGCTCTTAAAAAATCACCCATTATAAGCGTTATTTTATGATTTATATTTTTTCAATCAAAAATAATCGTTATTCTTTGATTTTTATTTTTTCAATCATTTTTAACCGTTATTTTATGACTTTTATTTTTTCGATCATCTTTAATCGTTATATTATGATTTTTATTTTTTCGATCATTTTTAATCGTTACTTTATGATTTTTATTTTTTTGATCATTTTTAATCGTTATACTATGATTTTTATTTTTTCGATCAAAAATAGAAGTTATTCTTAGTTTTTAATGTGTAAACCTAATGTGCACAGATTTGACTTAAAAAAAGTTTTACAAGGCATGCTTATGTACACAGTAAAGTCGGAATTGTAATGCTCTCACCCCCTATATCGAAATCTATATCGAAAAAAGTATACCCCTATTTTTATACCTTTCATAAGTATGATGTTTGAAATTACCACAATTAGAAGAGATAGACCAATTGAAATGTATACTTAAATGATCAGAACGCCGAGCTGAGTCGATTTAGCCATGCCCGTCTGTCCGTCTGTTTGTATGCAATCTAGTCTCTCAGTTTTCGAGATATCCGGATGTAATTTGTTGGAACCGGAAGAATCAGGCCACTATAACATATAGCCTCCATATATCTGATTGTTCAGATATGAGATTTTTTGTTATAACTTCTCCATTGATGCAGCTAGAAACATGAAATTTCGCAATATTTTCACTGATTATCAACAGAAAGTTTACAGTAAAATGAACAAAGATCATGTCACTATAATCTTTTTATTACCTCCATACAACTGATTGTTCAGATATGGGGTTTTACTGTGAAACTCCTTTATATAGACAGGTGCTGTCACAAATGGGAGGGCAGGAGTGCCGGGACCGGCCTCTGCGCGGGTCTTTAGGCAGGGGCAGGGGTGAGTGAGAGGGTAAGGGGGGTGCTTGACGGAATCGCCAGAACCAGTTCGGGCTCCTCACCTATGGTCTTTACGCAGGGGGCAGGGTTGAGTGAGCAGTTGAGGGGGGTGCTCGACGGAATCGCCAGCACCACTTCGGGCTCCTCACCTAGCTTTCCTGGTGCGTCCTCGAAGGCTCTCCAAAAGCAGCCTACTGAAAATCCCAAACGGCAGGCTTCCTCGGGTCGAAAGGCGTACTCAGACAGACGCATGGCAACCAAGATTTTGGCACGCTACGGCGGTCAGGATGTTTCTCAGTTGTCTGAGAAACATGCTAAAACGCTCGAGTGGGCCAAAGGGGTGCTACGTGGTCTGGATGGTTGTACAAAGGGTTCGATCAAAGGAGATGCGAGTGCATCTCATGCAGCCCCTAAGAGACAGAGGTCTCAAAAGGGAGAAAAATCCGGAGCAAAGAGACCTAGGACTGGGGGTGCACCTGTCCTGTTTAGCGAAATCGCTAAGCAGGCGGGATCAATTACCCTGGTGGTCATTGATAGAAGCAGGGAAGATGGCGCCATATCCAGGGAAAACTGGAGGCGCGTGGCAACAGCCATCTCCTCTGTCTTCTTAAGGGTGGTTAGGGGAAGCTCTGGACCACCTCCAAGATGCGAGGATGCTGGATGGCATCACGGCATCCATAAGAAAATTGTTTGCGCCGACGAACGGTCGGCTTCAATGTATAAGGCTGCACTGTCTCTGGTGGGGGAGGTTTGGAAGGGTGCTAAGCTATAAGCCGTGGATGAGAAGGACCTTCCTTCCCGTCCACGTGCCCGTGTCTGGCTCCCCCGAGCCCTCCGCACCAGAGGAGATAGAGGAAATCCTCTGGTACTGCAACCCGCAACTGCCCACGCAAAACTGGAGGGTTATCAGGTTTGAGGGGTCCGAGGAATCGCATCGGCAAGCGCTGATTTTACTTAACGCTGAGTCCCTCGGTCCACTCGATGAGTCAGGGGGAGTCATAACTTATGGCTTCGAAAGGGTAGTTCTTAGGGTCTACCAATCCGATGCCAGGAGAGATGGCTCTCAACCTCCGGAGCCGCCGATGATAGGCCAGCCCGAGGCGGAGGAAACACCCATGAGCATGGAGGTAGAATCCGCCACGTTAGAAGCTGAAAGTGCTGGGGACGCTCTCTCAACCGAGGGATCCGTCATCAGTATCGGACGGTTTTATGACAGTGTGGAGGAAGAGAGGCTTCTAGCCTCGGTCAACGAGGACGCCGAACTGGCGTGGCTGGAGAAAACTTTGAAGGATGAAGATCCTGCAGATAAATCTCCAACACTCTAAGGCGGCGTCCGCAAACCTTCTCATCCACCTTGAGCAAGGTGGAGCCGACGTAGTCCTGATCCAGGAGCCGTGGCTGAGTAGTGACGGTATATCCGGGATGGTGCAGAAACAAGCAGGTAGACCAAGATCCTGTATGCTCATCAGAAACGAATTCAAAGCACTAATTTTACCTAATTTCAGCAAATGAGGACATTGTGACGGTTAGCTTGGAGGACGGCGCCAGAGAGCTCTGGCTTGTTTCCGCATATATGGCGCATGAGGACGAGGTGGAACCACCTCCACTATTGCTGCGTGAGACCATAGCCGAAGCGAGGAGACGAAAAGTCGATATTATCATTGGATACGACGCAAACTCGAGGCACTCGTGCTGGGGAAGCTCGGACATCAACGCGAGAGGTGAGTCTCTTTTTGATTATATTCTAAGTGAGGACTTAGGTATTTGTAATAGAGGTAACGAAGCGACCTTTATCACTGCGGCCAGGCAAGAGGGCCTCGACCTTACCCTGCTTCGTCTTCTTTACTATCCCGTATTTCCGATTGGAGGGTTCTTCAGGATCACTCCTTCTCGGACCGTAGATATATTCAGTTTTATCTGGACGAAGATCGTCCTAAAATTATCCCCTGTAGGAATTTTAGGAGAACAAATTGGGACCTCTACAGCCAGAAATTGCGGGAACTACTCCCAGAGGCCCCTCCGGTAAACTTAAGCACTGAAATATCGATTGAGGACTCGGTAGAGAAATTTACATCAGCCTGTAGGTGTGCCATTGAAAGCTCATGCCCGCTGAGCAGGCCCTCGGGCAAAGTCCGAGCGAAATGGTGGACGATGGAGCTCTCGGAACTTAGGGCGTCGAGCAGGCGCCTTTTCAACAAAGCCAGGAAGNCCGGAACTTAGGGCGTCGAGCCGGCACCTCTTCAACAAAGCCAGGAAGAGTGGACAACACTCCGACTGGGAACTCTGCAAGGTCGGACTGGGTATATATAAGTCCGAGATAAGAAAGGCCAAAACTGAGTCGTGGAGAAATTTCTGCGAAGTAGTAGAAGGTTGTCACGAATCGTCTCGATTTAGGCGAATCCTTGCGAGGAGTCCTGTACCTTTGGGATTCTTGAGGGACGAAGAGGAAAACTGGGCCATGAGCGGAGGGGAGTCGCTTAAGCTACTCCTTGACACTCATTTCCCAGCAAACACCACACCGTGTGAGCCTACCGGTGTCCGTACGGTTGGCTGCCCAACATTCTCCGGTGAACTACTGGAGAAACGCCGACTGCTTTGGGCGATTGACTCTTTCAAGCCCTTCAAGTCCCCCGGACCGGATGGCATTATTCCTGCGCAGCTGCAAAAGGCTGTCGAGGTCTCGTGTCGCTGGCTTACCCCAATCTATGCGAGCTGCCTAGAAAGGGGGTACATCCCGGGGGCCTGGAGGAGGGTGAGGGTCACCTTTATCCCCAAAGCAGGAATAAGCTCTCATGTGTCTCCGACGGACTTCAGGCCAATCAGCCTCTCCTCCTTCTTACTGAAGACTTTTTAGAGGCTCATTGACCTGTATATAAGAAACAGGATTCCTCGAGAGCGATTGAGCCTCTCTCAGCATGCGTACATAAAAGGTAGATCCGTGGAATCTGCCTTGCACTCAGTTGTTAAAGTCATTGAGGAGTCTCTTAGGAACAAAGACTTTGTAGTCGGGGCCTTCCTTGATATCGAGGGGGCTTTTAATAATGTGTTACCTGGGGCGATAGTAAGAGCGCTAACTAAGCTTGGAGTCGAGAGCCACTTAGTTGGGCTCATCTTTCGCATGTTGTACGACAGAACTGTCATAGCGGAATGGGGAAATGCCTCTGACCAGCGTAAAGTAAGGAGAGGCACCCCGCAGGGAGGCGTCCTTTCCCCCTTTCTCTGGATAGTCGTAATAAACGACATCTTGGAGGCCGGGTTATTGCCTATGCGGATGATGTGGCCCTCATCGTCAGAGGAAAGTTCCTGGACACTCTGTATGATCTCATGCAAGGGTACCTGAACTTGGTCACAAACTGGTCCTCTAGCTGTGGACTTGCTATAAATCCTGGAAAGACGGAGCTCGTACTATTCACCAGGAGGTATAAAGTGCCTCATGTCCAGCTTCCCTCGATAGGAGGTGTTTCCCTTGTTCTTTCTGACAGGGTCAAGTTCCTGGGCGTGATCCTGGACAGGAAGTTATCATGGAAGCCTAATGCTATAGGGAAGAGATGGGGCCTCTCTCCAAAAGTGATATATTGGCTGTGTGAAACCATAGTGAAGCCAATCATGTTATATGGGGCCATTGTCTCGTGGAATTCACTGGAAAAGTCTACTCTTGTTAGGACGCTAGAGCGCGTGCAAAGGGCGGTCCTCGTTGGAATCAGCGCGGCGCTCCGGACCACTCCAACTCTAGCACTAAATGCTATGCTCAGCGTCGCACCTGTTGATATCGCGGGAAAAGTAGCGGCAGTTCGCTCGGCCATTAGGCTCAAAAACTCTGGGTTCTGTTTGAACACAGTACACGGCCACTCGACGATTCTCCAAAGTTTCGATTTCCTACCGGAAGAATTGGACTGGCGTGTTCCGAGGCTGGCCCCAAACGGATCCTTCTCCACGCACATTCCTCCAGGGAGCGAATGGGAGAATGGCAGTCTCTGGAACAGGAGTCCAATTAACATATTCACGGACGGATCGAAGCTGGACGGGAGAGTCGGTGGAGGGGTCTACTGTCGGGAACTCTCGATAGATCTTATGTTCAGACTGTGCCGGACCTCTGCAGCGTCTTTCAAGCTGAGGTGGCCGCTATAAAAGAGGCAGTCGATTGTCTACGCACCAACCCCCTGCCAACAAGGAGGGTGAATATCTACTCTGATAGCCAAGCGGCAATTAAAGCGCTGGGATCGCTTATGGTGCGATCGAAACTGGTCGGGGAATGTCTGACATCTCCCTCAAGTGACTCGGAATACTTCCAAATCAAGCTGATTTGGGTACCGGGACACAGTGACATCACTGGAAACAGCAGGGCTGATGAATTGGCTAGGCAGGGCATCCTCGAGGCCATTGCCCCGGATAGGGAGGGCGTAGGAGTTCCGTTGGCAACCTGTGGCCTGCTTCTGGACAGATGGGCTCACAGTCGGCTCTGCGAGCGCTGGGCAAAAACCCCGACATGCAAAGTTGCAAGGTCCTTCTGGCCGGTTGTCGACCGCGGGCGATCAAGGGAGCTTCTGCAGCTGGCTAAGCGCCACCTCTCAATTCTCACAGGTGTACTGACCGGACATTGTCCTATAGGAACCCACGCCGTGCGACTTAACATCGTCACAGATCCCTACTGTCGCACCTGTTTGGAAGATGAGGTGGAATCATCTCAGCACTTCCTTCTCAGCTGCCCGGCATTCGCAAGACTAAGGTTTAAGCACCTCGGTGCTCATTTCTTCAATACTCCAGGAAAGCTCTCCGGAGAGGACATCAGCTGCCTGCGGAACTTTGTTCTGAGCACCCAGCGCTTCTCTTAGTTTCTAACACAGAATATCTTAGTTGCCGTTCAAAGAACTCGTGTAANTCACTAAAGAAACAATGTAAAGAAAAAGAGGAAGGAAAATTTACCAACCTAACCTAACCTCATCTTCATCTTCATCTTCATCTTCATCTTCATCTTCATCTTCATCTGCATCTTCATCTTCATCTTCATCTTCATCTGCATCTTCATCTTCATCTTCATCTTCATCTGCATCTTCATCTTCATCTTCATCTTCATCTGCATCTTCATCTTCATCTTCATCTTCATCTGCATCTTCATCTTCATCTTCATCTTCATCTGCATCTTCATCTTCATCTTCATCTTCATCTGCATCTTCATCTTCATCTTCATCTTCATCTGCATCTTCATCTTCATCTTCATCTTCATCTGCATCTTCATCTTCATCTTCATCTTCATCTGCATCTTCATCTTCATCTTCATCTTCATCTGCATCTTCATCTTCATCTTCATCTTCATCTGCATCTTCATCTTCATCTTCATCTTCATCTGCATCTTCATCTTCATCTTCATCTTCATCTGCATCTTCATCTTCATCTTCATCTTCATCTGCATCTTCATCTTCATCTTCATCTTCATCTGCATCTTCATCTTCATCTTCATCTTCATCTGCATCTTCATCTTCATCTTCATCTTCATCTGCATCTTCATCTTCATCTTCATCTTCATCTGCATCTTCATCTTCATCTTCATCTTCATCTGCATCTTCATCTTCATCTTCATCTTCATCTGCATCTTCATCTTCATCTTCATCTTCATCTGCATCTTCATCTTCATCTTCATCTTCATCTGCATCTTCATCTTCATCTTCATCTTCATCTGCATCTTCATCTTCATCTTCATCTTCATCTGCATCTTCATCTTCATCTTCATCTTCATCTGCATCTTCATCTTCATCTTCATCTTCATCTGCATCTTCATCTTCATCTTCATCTTCATCTGCATCTTCATCTTCATCTTCATCTTCATCTGCATCTTCATCTTCATCTTCATCTTCATCTGCATCTTCATCTTCATCTTCATCTTCATCTGCATCTTCATCTTCATCTTCATCTTCATCTGCATCTTCATCTTCATCTTCATCTTCATCTGCATCTTCATCTTCATCTTCATCTTCATCTGCATCTTCATCTTCATCTTCATCTTCATCTGCATCTTCATCTTCATCTTCATCTTCATCTGCATCTTCATCTTCATCTTCATCTTCATCTGCATCTTCATCTTCATCTTCATCTTCATCTGCATCTTCATCTTCATCTTCATCTTCATCTGCATCTTCATCTTCATCTTCATCTTCATCTGCATCTTCATCTTCATCTTCATCTTCATCTGCATCTTCATCTTCATCTTCATCTTCATCTGCATCTTCATCTTCATCTTCATCTTCATCTGCATCTTCATCTTCATCTTCATCTTCATCTGCATCTTCATCTTCATCTTCATCTTCATCTGCATCTTCATCTTCATCTTCATCTTCATCTGCATCTTCATCTTCATCTTCATCTTCATCTGCATCTTCATCTTCATCTTCATCTTCATCTGCATCTTCATCTTCATCTTCATCTTCATCTGCATCTTCATCTTCATCTTCATCTTCATCTGCATCTTCATCTTCATCTTCATCTTCATCTGCATCTTCATCTTCATCTTCATCTTCATCTGCATCTTCATCTTCATCTTCATCTTCATCTGCATCTTCATCTTCATCTTCATCTTCATCTGCATCTTCATCTTCATCTTCATCTTCATATTCATATTCATATTCATATTCATCTTCATCTTCCTCGTCTTGGTCTTAATCTTCTTCTTCATCATTATCTTTTCCTTTATACTGATCTAAATATGTCCATTATTTTCTATATTTACATAGTCATCCCCACCATTGTTATTAGGTTAGGTATTTAAATTTTCCTCCCTCTTTGTCTTTATATTTAGGTTTCTTTACTTTTATTTTAATTTCTGTATTTATCCCTTTCTTCTTCTCCATACTCAACTTTACCTTCTTCCTTGTTTGAGTCTAATCTATTCATGTACATACATACATACATCTTATTCCTAAACTGCTGCTTAGCACGTTTCTATAATTCAGTATTAATATTAAAGCATACATTTAGGTGGCATTTCCGCCCCAACCATGCACATGTACTTCATTAGTATTGGTGTCAATTTTGAATTGATTTTTTCGCTTTACGCTAAACTAATTTGAAATTTAAAAAATTGCCTGCACAGAGCATCAAAATACCTTTCTTATGATATATAATTGTTTATACCTTAAACGTATAGTTTAGCCGCAAAAGGGGTGTAAAGGAAACATGATTGCCTATCTATATAATTGATGTGTGTATGTATGTATGTAAGTATGTATATTAAGTTTAGTAATAGTTATATAACACTGATAAATTCATGCATTTCAAAATTTCACTTAATATTACTTCCAAAATTACTTGTACAAGTGCCCAGTAAAAATATTTGTCATCTAGAGGCGAGCGACCGCTCGTGGGTGTCATCATAATATTGTTATAACTCTAGAACTTCTTCTTCTTCTTTTTTGGCGCTGTAACCGCCTAAACGATTTTGGCCGAGTTCAGCAAAGCACGCCAGTCGTTTCTCCTCTGTGAAAACTGACGCCAATTGGAAACGCCAAGTGAAGCCAAGTCCTCCTCCACCTGATCTTTCCATCGCATTCGGGGCCTCCCTTTTCCTCTGCTACCACCAGCGGGTTCCGAGTTGAATACTTTCAGAGCTGGAGCGTCGGTGTCCATTTGAACGACATGACCAAGCCAGCGGAGCTGCTGTATTTTAATTCGCCGCACTATGTCCATATCGTTGTAAAGCTCATACAGCTCCTCGTTCCATCGTCTGCGGTACTCGCCGTCGCCAACGCGTAAAGGCCCGTAAATCTTCCGCAAAATCTTTCTCTCAAACACTCCAAGAGCCGCCTTATCGGATGTTGTCATTGTCCGTGCTTCTGCGCCATATACCGGGCACGGGCATGTTGAGTGACATATAGAGCGTGGTTTTCGTACGTCGCGAGAAGACTTTACTCCTGAATTGCCTACTCAGTTGTTGGCAAGAGTGATTCTACGTTGGATTTCAATGCTGACATTATTATTGGTTTTAATGCTGGTTCCCAAGTAAACGAAATTCTCTACTTTCTCGAAATTGTAACTGTCAACAGTGTGCTGACTGTTTGTTTGATGACAGGAGATACTTCGTCTTGTCCTCGTTTACCACCAGACCCATTCGCTTTGCTTCCCTATCCAACTTGGAAAAGGCAGAACAGACTTCACGGTTTTTGTTACCGATGATGCCGATGTCATCGGCATAAGCCAGCAATTGCACGCTCTTGTAGTAAATTGTTCCTAAGCGGTTCAGTTGTGCAGCTCTAATTATCTTCTCCAACATCAGATTAAAGAAGTCACATGAAAGGGAGTCGCCCTGTCTGAAACCCCGTTTTGTGGCTAACGGCTCGGAGAGGTCTTTTCCAATTCTGACGGAGCTGGTGTTATTGCCCAACGTCATTTTACACAGCCGTATGAGTTTTGAGGGGATGCCAAATTCAGACATATCGGCGTATAGGCAACTCCTTTTAGTGCTGTCAAAAGCGGCTTTAAAGTCGACAAATAGGTGGTGAGTGTCGATCCTTTTCTCGCGGGTCTTTTCCAAGATTTGGCGTATTGTGAATACCTGGTCTATGGTGGATTTGCCAGGTCTAAAGCCACACTGATAAGGCCCAATCAGTTCATTGACGGTGGGCTTCAGTCTTTCACACAATACGCTCGATAAGACCTTGTAACCTATGCTTAGAAGGCTGATCCCGCGGTAGTTGGCGCGAATGGCGGGGTCACCTTTCTTGTGGATTGGGCAGAGCACACTTAAATTCCAGTCGTCGGGCATGCGTTCATCTGACCATATTCTGCACAAGAGTTGATGCATGCACCTTATCAACTCCTCGCCGCCGTACTTGAATAGCTCAGCTGGCAGGCTGTCAGCTCCAGTGACTTTGTTGTTTTTCAGCCGCGTTATTGCTATACGTACCTCGTCATAGTCAGGCGGTGGAACGTCGACTCCGTCATCATCGACTGCCGGCTCGGGTTCTTATTCTCCACAACTTTCCGTGCTGCTACCATTTAGTAGGTTGTAAAAGTGTTCCCTCCATAATTTAAGTACGCTCTGGACATCAGTTACTAGGTCCCCATTATTGTTCTTACAGGAGTGCGCCCCGGTCTTTAAACCTTACGTAAGTCGCCTAACTCTCTGGTAAAATGTTCGGGAATTCCCCCTGTCGGCCAGCATTTCAAGCTCTTCGCACTCACGTATTTCGGCCCATCTCTTCTTATTGCGACAAATACATCTCGCTTCCCTCTTCAGATCCCTATAGCGGTCCCACTTAGCGCGCGTTGCACCCGATCGCAGCGTGGCCCTGTCGGCGGCATCTTTTTTCATTGCAGCTTCCTGACACTCCTCATCCTTACCAGTTGTTCTTTCGGGCTCGCTGAAATCCGACTACTTCTTCGGCGGCGGTACTTAATGAGCGGGAAATGTGGTTCCACTGCTCGCATATGTCGGTTTGCTGCAGAGTGCTCTCTGAGAGCAGGTGTGAGAGTCGAGTAGCGAAAGCGCTGGCTGTCTGTTGTGATTGCAGCTTTTCGACGTTAAGCTTTCCTTGCATATTTGGGCGCACATTTTTTGCTGCACAGAGGCGGGTGCGTATCTTGGCTGTAACAAGATAGTGGTTCGAGTCGATGTTTGGGCCTCGGAGTGTGCGTGCGTCTAAAACACTGGAAGCGTGCCTTTCGTCTATCACAACATGATCGATTTGGTTTCTCGTTTTTCGATCCGGAGACAGCCACTTAGCTTGATGGATCTTTTTATGCTTGAACCTAGTACTGCATACTACAATGTTTCGGGCCCCGGCGAAGTCGATCAGCCTCAATCCGTTGTCGGACGTTTCGTCGTGGAGGATGAATTTTCCGACGGTGGTTCCAAAGATCCCTTCCTTGCCCACCCTGGCATTGAAGTCGCCAAGCACGATTTTGAAGGGGGCAGCGCTCGTACGTGCGCTCCAAGCGCTCATAGAAGAGATCCTTGGATGCCTCATCCTTCTCTTCCGTCGGGGCATGGGTGCAGATGAGCGAGAATCTCGCTTTGATGCGGATTGTAGCTAGACGCTCGTCGTGAACGACAGTACTCGGCGACGGAGTCTCTCTCCCACCACAAATCCAACTCCGAATTTGCGCTCCTTTACATGGCAGCTGTAGTAGACGTCGCAAGGCCCCAGACATTGTTTGCCTTGCCCCGTCCAACGCATTTCACGGTGATGTCAGCTTTTGTCCTTACGAGGACATTAACCAGCCGGGCAGAGGCACCTTCCCCATTAAGGGTCCGGACATTCCAGGTGCATGCCCTCAAATCGTAGTCCTTTAACGTTTGCCGTGGTCGTCATCGTAAGGGGGGGTCTCATCCGGGGCTTTGCCTTGCTTCTTCATTGGAAGTGGTTTTTACGTGGCGGGTCCCAAGCCCAGCGCACAACCCATTGCTGGGACGGGGTGGTTTCGCAACCAAATACACGTTTATATAGCTAGCTCGCTTGCTCCAAGCAGCCACACCTACTGGTGAACAGACGCTGCAGACTTCAGTGAGCCCTTAAACCGAATAAGTCGGAGTGGCCCCACCGAAGCTCCCTCTCTTTCTGCCGGGACCCAAGGCTCCACTCGGATTGGTTACCGCAACTCGCACATGGGTTGCTCACGTTGCCCAGAGTGCGCGAACGAGGACGCAAGAGTCGGGATTGAGTATAGCCATGCAACTGTAACTGCATACCCAGCGCAACGACTATACCCCATTGCACTTTAGAACTACTTGTTGTCTAAACCTGAAACTTTCCCAAAAATGTCCGCATAAATTTATCTTTAATGCTGCATTCAAACAAAACAAAAATTTTCAACTTCATAACACAACTTTTGCATTTGTAAAAACCACCTCCTTAATTTTTATAAAAATGTTAAAATATCCGTCATTTTGTTTTAAATAAATATTAAGAAGTGCAGTTAGACTCATCTTCTTTAGAATAGTATCTAGTTTACTGTGTACAAATTGCAAATCAATCGATACACAAACGTCTGCGATATAGCGAGTTTAAATGAAAATTTCGCTAAAATTGGCCGCAGTGAAAAATCCGATTTTGTGGCTTTTTCGGCATAAAGGCATGAGTAAAAATTTGGTTAAAATTAACTGTAAATGTATTTTTGAATAAGCTATCGATTACAGTTGGTTTGAAATCGCTTCACTTCATTTCAATTTTATGTTTTTTTTACGCTGCTTGTTGTTTCCGCTGCTTGTTGTTTTCGCTGTTGTTGTCGCCCAATTTTGCGATAAAAGAATAACGGACCTCCGCATTGCGCAACCTTTTATAACGGGTGATTTTTTTGAGGTTAGGATTTTCATGCATTAGTANCCTTGTTGGGGGTTGCTGGCGAAATTTCACCGCTGTGGACAAGACGAATTCATACAAGGTGGTGTTACCGGAGGACACGATTTAAAGGCGAATTGTGCTGATTGTCAAAATTAGGTGTTTGTTGTAAATTTTTTGTGTTCTAGTTCTCGGCGTGCCTATAATTTGTTAGTGTAGTTTTTATAGCTGAGCGCACATGTGCACAAGGGTATTCTAATTTTGTTCACGGTTGTTTGTGACAGCCAAAATGAATTGAGGTAGATATAGACAAATGTGTACATAGATGACCAGAATGAAAAGAAAAGTCGATTAAGCCATGTCTGTCTGTCCGTCCATGTACACGATAACTCGAGCAAACAATGAGAAATCTCAACGAAATTTGGTATGTAGATTGCCCTTTACCCAAGGTAGGATGGCATTGAAAATGGGCGAAATCGGACTGCAACCACGCCCACTTCCCATATAACGGTATGTTCGAAAAATGCAAAAACTGCGATATTTCAGTAAATATTCAATCAAAATTGTTAGTATGTGACTTAGAATTGTGGTAAAAAAATAATATTATTATGAAATTTTTGGATAATGGGCGTGACCCCGCCCACTTATGATGAAATGCAGTATCTCAGTAGCCGCTTCACCAATTTTTACCAAACTCGGTCCGGGCCTTGCCCAGAGTTCAGCTAAGAAATCTGTTGAAAATCTTTGAAATCGGGCAATAACCACGCCCACCTCCCATATAACGGTCATTTACAGAAACACGAAAACTACGATAAATCAGCTAATTTACTCAAAATCGATGATTCCAATAATAACTTAGCAGAAAATTTGATTATTAAATTTTTGATAATGGGCGTGGCGATGTCCACTTAACCGACTCATCAAATTCAACCAAAATTGGTGCACCTTATAACCTTGGTACGGAAAAGCAATTTGTTGAAAATTATTCAAATCGGACTATAATTACACCCCCTTCCTGTATAACGGTAAATTTCAAAGAAGAAGAAACTAATTTACTCCAAATTAATATTTACAACTGAGGACACGAATGTCGATACGATACGATACAATATCGATATTTTAGACATTCGATACCGATACTTTTACTCTATAGTTTTCAAACGATATTTTTTTTGGAATCGAGTACCAGAACCCTTGTATCGTATCGAATCGTAAATGTACACTAGAATGTTAATGTGATTAATAATAACTTGTATATTATATTCAAAATAATTGTCTTTTATTAAATTCGTTTTGATGTGCTTAAGGATAAGGACATATGAGCATTTCCGAGCTGGTGTGGCGTGACATTTGTATGACAAACAAAAAATAAAAAGAAAACGTCATAATTTAGTAATATTTGAAATAATTAATTTAAATTTTCCAACATCCAAAAATCCTTCTTTTTTTTTATCAGCCAAAGTACATATCTGCCATGATGTTATGTTACAAAAATTTCCATAAAATTGTTTTTTTGTTAATATTGTTTTTAAACTAATTTTTAACGCAAATAAAATATGAATTTTATGTCGAGTATATTTTTTACTTTGACTTCAGCGCTACCAGCGGTTCCATTTTTTGCAAATCTATTACTACATATATGGGGAGGCTAATTCAGGAAATTCTTTAATGAATTTGGATTAAAATCGGCTCCATAAACACAATTTCATGAAAACCAACGATGAGTTTTGGGTACCCGATATTTTTACAGCGATACTTTAAACGAGTACTATATCGATACTTTCCGTTCGATATCGCGTCCCTACTTACAACAATTTCTTAACAATAAATAAGACTGTTATACACTTTTAGGAATTGGGCGTGGCACCGTCCACTTTATGACTACAAAGGTGTATCTCGGTAACCGCTTTATGGATTTGTATCAAACTTGGTTCAATGATTTCAATAAGCCAGCATCATGCAAAGGTAAATCGGTTGTTGAGAGAAAGTTGAAACGACGATATTTGAAACCTGCGCCGAGTATATAAAATTCGGTTTCGCCCGAACTTATACTTCTTTACTTGTGTGTTTTTGTGCTGCCGCTATCCCTTTGTATGAATTCGCCTTGGATGTGAACAGAGTACTGCCGTTAATGAAAAAAATGTATTAAAGCTAGAATTTTCGTCTAAAGTGCTCAGCAATGTCTCTTAGGCAAACGTATGTACCATAATAAAAACATAACAAGGTAAAACCATAGAGAGGCAGTCTGTCGTTTGCCAGCAATATAATTTAAAAATTCAAACCTCAAACTCACACACACATTCCCATTTTCAATCTCAAACAACAATTGTGAACAATTAAATTTTTTTATTCTCAATTTTATATGATTTTAAAATGCTGGCAAACGTCAGCGTCCTGGCCGACGAATTGAGAGAATGAATTTACCTTGTAATGCTTTTTTTTTTTTTATCATGGTATGTACATTAGGGTGGTCCAAAAATGCATGTGAAAAATCAAGGCCGAATTTTTATACTCTCACCCCCTAGGATTGTTCTATATCGGAAAAATTATACCCTTATTTTTTTATTTGGAAATCAAAAAATATTTAGAGGTCGCTCAAAGCGCCCAAAGTTGTCCACGTATTTTATATGGGGAAAAAACCACTTTTCGTAAAAATGGTATACAATAGTTAAAAATCAATATTTTTCTACCAGTGAACTCTGTTTATCTGCAGGAGATTCCCAATAATAATACCCAATTGTTTATTTAACCATTTTTTCATTGCAACTATAATTTATAGGTCCGCCAAAATCCAGAAAAACCCCGAAAAATGCAATGGGCGACCAATAAAAAATCGTTAGTATTAAAAATGGTTAAATAAACAATTGGGTATTTTTATTGAAAGTCTCCTGAAGAGAACCAGAGTTTTCCGATTGAAAAATATTGACTTTCGAGAATTCTATACCATTTCTACGAAAAAATTTATTTTTCCCATTTAAAAATACATGGAAAACTTTGAGCACTTTGAGCGACCTCTAAATATTTTTTGATTTCAAAATAAAAAAAATAGGGGTATACTTTTTAGCATTACAATTCCGACTTTACTGTTTTTGGACCACCCTAATGTACATACATATGTACTTGTATGTATTTAAAATTGTAGCTGTTTACACGGCTATTCCAATATCAATCTGAATTTAAATGACAGTTTGCTTATTTGTTTGTTGTTGTTTTGTTAGTTTTGTGTTGCTCAGTTTGTTTGTTTTGTTCTTATTTGCTTGTTATTGGTGTTTGCTTTTCTTCTTTTAGCTCATTAATAATTCACAATAAGTAATTTTCAGAGTTGCATTCGCGAAGTTGAGGCAATTTCGTCTCAATTTCGCTGAAATTCATACGCAATTTCCGGAGACAGTTTTTTACATGGCCAATTGAGAATCTTATCGCAATTTCAGCTGAAATTGAGAATAGTGTCGAAATTGCGCGTCGCGGAAACTCACTTTTAAATAAAATAAAACGAGTACTCTTAGCGCCGATAGTTGTTTATTATTTAACTATTTTTGCAAAACCAAAAGTTTTATAAACGTTTTGTTGTTAACCCCTTGCGTTTCTTGTCTGTAGCACCAGCTTTTGAAAAAAGGCGCTCAGCAGGCTCCGAGGTACCAACTAAATGACAGTGTTTTTTCGAAAGTCCGTAAAGTTTTGGGTAAACAGTTTTCATACGGTTGCTAGACGTACTGTCTTTATCAGTACAGTACTGATTTTTCAACTCTTGTCTGATTTTATTAATTTCTTCAATCAGTACGCTAATGTCCTGATTTTTCGAAATTTGTTCAGTACTGAATTTTCGATTCAAACAAGATACTTTATGATTTTCTTAAGTTTTTTACATAACGTTGGAACTTGCTTAAACTGCACTGTAAAAAGTAGGAAGCAAATAATTTAATTATAGTGGAAATATTTCAAATAATGTTTGATATGCCCAAGAAATTAATACAACAAGAATAGCAATAGCCTTATGGGCATATCGCTGGGTCGTTACGTACCAATTGCGATAATATGATGGAGCTTAAATTATTTAAAAATAATAATAATAATAATATCCCAACGGTTTTTACACTCCATTCCCGCCCATCCGCACGAGGGGCGCAGTCCGCATGACGTACGGAACCAATATTTTAAATTTTTGTGCCGAGTCACGATAGGCAGGAGTTTATTAAGTGTCGAGATCTAAAACTGTTCAGCTACAGAACTAAATTCATCAGCTGATTTTATGTATTTATGTCAATAATTCACTTATTGAGAGAGGAGAGTATCGCTTTCTTAATGCTGAAAAGCGGATCTGATATATCAAACGTGCTGGAATGAGAGTTAAAATCCTGGCATAAGCAACGGAGTGGGTCGTGCAATTCAAAATTGGTTTTACAAGCTTTCAGAAATATGGGACAAAAGTGTCTTGATACGCGTGAGGGAACATTAAAGCTTACATCAGCCAGAAGAGACGGACTTGAAATTGAGCCTGTCAGTAATTTAACCATAAAAATTATACCAAGCATTTCCCTGCGACTGGCAAGTGTAGGAAGGTTAATAAGTTTTAAGCGACTCGTATAAGGTGGAAGATTATATTGAGAATCCCATCGGAAATTTCTTAAAGCAAAAAGTAGGAATTGTTTTTGAATTGATTCTATCTTGTCTGAGTAAATTTGATACCTTGGATTCCAAACCACCGAGCCGTATTCCAGAATCGGCCTAACTAATGTTGTAAACAGGGTTTTAGTGATATAAGGGTCACTAAATTCTTTTGACCATCGTTTCACAAATGCAAGTACACCTTTAGCCTTGTTGACTGTCACATTAATGTGAAGATTAAAATTAAGCTTAGGATCCATTGTGATACCAAGGTCCACAAAATTGTATACCTGTTCCAGGTTATGGTTACCTATTATATAAGAAACTGGCAGAACAGCTCTTCGCGAGAAGCACATTACTTTACATTTCTTAAGATTTAGAGGCATAAGATTTACTTTACACCAGTAAGCCATGCTGTTTAAGTCTGATTGTAGCAAAGACCTTTCTTTAATTGAAACGTACGATTTATAAAGTTTTACATCATCTGCATACATTAAAATTTTGGAGAATTTTATATCTGTAGAAATATCGTTTATAAAAAGCAAGAACAGAATCGGGCCTAGGTGGCTACCCTGAGGGACTCCTGAAGTAACATCAATGACGTCAGAGATAGTATTTTTAAACAATACCCTTTGTGATCTATCATAGAGGTATGAAGAGATCCAACGTAGAAAATTAGGTGGAAGACCAAGAAGATCAAGTTTATAGATGAGCAACGAGTGGCACACTTTGTCAAATGCTTTACTGAAATCAGTATATATAACATCAACAGTTTTGCTCTCACTAAATGCTTTTGAGATATAGGATGTTAATTCAAGTAAATTTGTAGAAGTTGATTTGCCCTTGCAAAATCCATGTTGACTGTATGAAATGCTTGAAGTGATAGAATGCGTCAACCGATTTGTTATAATTGCTTCAAATAATTTAGGAATTGCAGAAAGCTTAGCTATGCCCCGGTAGTTCTCCACTGAAGACCTGCTACCGCTTTTATGTAAGGGGGTTATGAACGATTCCTTCCATACAGTTGGAAAAACGCCCTCTTTAAGAGACAAATTAAATAAGGCTGTTAACGGCTCATAGAGATAATCAGCACAATTTCTAAGAAAACAAGTGGGGATCTGGTCAGGACCATAACTAAAAGACTGCTTTAAGGACTTCAGGTAAACTAAAACATCATCGGGAGATATTATAGGGTTATGTATTGAGTTAATTGGACTTAGTTTAAAAGGATAGTCAAAGTATGCTTGGGAGTTAGTGGAATAATTGGATTTAAAAAACTGAGCGAACATGTTAGAAATTGTTTGATTATCACCAGAGACGGTATTTTGATACTTCATGGCGGAAGGAAACCCACGTACATTTCGCTTGGAGTTTACGAAATCATAAAATGATTTGGGGTTATATATTATACGTCGTTTGATTTTACACAAGTAATCTTTATAACACTTTTTGTTTAATTCAAAGAACTTGTGACGCAAAAGTGAGTATTTTACATAGTATGAGTGTAAGCCGGTTTTTTTGTGTAATCTAAAATAACGTGACTTTCTGTTTTTCAAGTTTCTCAGTTCTTTAGTGAACCATAACTGTGTTTGTTCTACAGGAACACACATGCGTTTAGGCACATACTTTTCAAATAATCTATGTACAGTAAAATTAAAATGTGCAACGCTTTGCTCAACTTTTTCTTTGTATATAGGCCACGACAATTTAGACAATTCTTTATTCAGTTTTTTAAAGTTGGCTTGCGAAAAATCAAAGCGAATATTTGGCTCGTATGTTTGGACATCGCAATTTTGACCATCGTTTATAATTTCGTAAGATATCTCAATAGCAGGGTGGTAGACATCTTCGGGCAAAACTAGTGGGTCACATTTATTTACAGCCGACTTAGATGCATCATCAACATAAACAAGATCTAATACTTTGCCAAACTTATTGCGAAGTACATTAACTTGATTCAGGCAGAGTTCTGCCATCTCCTCTAAAAATACGTTGTTGCACGCGCTAGACGAGAAAGGTACAATATCATTGTCAATGATGTTCCATGATACATTTGGTAAATTAAAGTCACCCAACACAATCAATGAATCAGAGGGTTTAATCATTGAATTAATTGATTTCAGTAAAGATACATGTTGTGAATACACTGATAAGTCAGATCGGGGAGGAATATAGCATAGAGCTAAGTAAGTAAACCCCCTTCCAACCTGAACACGAATGCATTTGAATTCTGCAGATTCAATGTGTGGAAGACTAACTTCTTCAGATGGTATTGAAGAGTCTACGGCAAAGAGTACACCACCGACGACTCTGTCCTCCCGATCTTTTCTGTAGATATGATAATTATTTGAAAGAATCTCTGAATTAAAAGTGTGAGGTTTGAGGCTGACGTTTTTTTGTCGAGTGTTGTTAGTTATCTCGAAAATATCTTGCTGTTTAATAACAGCAAATTTGAATATTCGAATGGCTTTTGCCTATAAGTTAAGCTGCCTTTAGATGAGGCGATTTTTTGGGAGGCGATAATCGCCTGCAAAAGTAGACTTTCTGTCTCCTTTGAGGCAAGCGATTTTTTAATCCCCAATTACACGAGCGATTTTACTTGAGCAATATTGAATCGCCTAAAATATCGCCTCATGTACATTCAGCTTTACAATTCTTTTTTCTCAATTTACTGACATTGTCTTTTTAGCAAATTCTTATGGTCTGATTATAGCAACTTAACGTAACTTACGGCTCTCTTTTAAAAATTCTGTTAAATAGGTGTTGCTTATAATTGAACAGCCGAAACTTAACGTACTCGTAACTTAATGCCACGTCGAAATCTGTTTCATTTTGATTCTATAAGTTCTACGTTCCGTTAAGTTAAGTTGCCATAATCAGGCTTTTAGTCTTTCCATGGGGATATATAGAGGAAGTTTTTAAAAAGTAATACTTTTCCACAGTTTGAAAAAATACGTAAAACGAAGCAACTGAGAGGATCTAAAGTATAAGGTTTGCTTCCTTGCGCAAAGAGAGAAACCGGCTTCTAATTAAAATTTTTGAAAATGAACTTCAAATTAAAAGTAACTTTAAAATTAAATGTATAGAATTCTTAGACTATTTAACCACTGAAAATGGAAGATATCTCATTAATGCTATTTAAAAATGTAATAAGTATAAAATAATTTATTGGCTCCTGTGTACAATGATGCGTACACTCATATTAAAATGAATAACATTTTTAGTTTTTATGAACTATATTTTAATTATATACTAAACTATGATTAAAAATAGGTACACTGGCGTTTTAAAGTATTATCTGTTACTTACATTTATAATTTCGCTTTGGATAAAAGTGTACTGAAAAGTACTGATTTTTTAGCATGAAAAAGTCTAACGTACTGATTTCCCGCATAAAAAATCTGGCAACCCTAGGTTTTCATTTCCTCAAGGTTGACCAAGTTGCCTACGCAATTTCGGCTTATTTACAACCAACTAATACTAGATATTTGATTGTTCGCCGATAAATGAATGAGGGTGTAGGGCCTTTAACTTTGTTTTAACGGCTGCTTGAAATTTTAGACAGCTACAGAATTCATATTTCTTGAAAATATTTTTTTACGATTATTCTACAATTAATCCATTAATAATCGATTTATGAAATACAAAACTACGATACAATTAAATCGTAACTTGGACAAAAATAATCTATTAATTTAACCAAATGATTAATCGCTGCCACCTCTATTTACAACTAAATATGCATATTTTCATTATTTTATTTTCTGAAGATCAGTAATTATACGAATGTCACGTTTCAACAGGGCAGTTGTCATTAGCATAATTTGTAATTATGATAAGCAAAAACTAAACACTGCATACATACCCAGCAAAGAACACGATTACCACAGAAGCGAAAGTGTAAACGAGCTAGGCGATGGGAATCGCTTACGCTTTCGCTTCAGGAAGGCCTTATTTTAACATGGGCATGTCATTGGCGGTAAGCCCTTACCCGCAGCATTACCTTCAAACGAAGGGAGAACGCATGGATAAATAGAATCCAAAGAAGCGAACAAAGAATGCCTTACAGAGAAACTAATGTATTTAGAATGCCCAGATGAGTACATACTTATTTATATTAAATCAGAAAATGTCTTAAAGGATTGAAATTAATTAAAATTTTTATAAATCAGTTTTTATACAAACATATGTATGTATTTGGGTACTTAGATTTTACTTAAAAATCGGTATGTACATACATGCATATTTAATTAAGCTTAAAATTGTACTTCCTCACTCATGTACTTCACTTCATTGACTGACTTCAACTTCGCTGCAAATTGAACAAAGCAAAACATGATTTTTATGCGAGACAAATTTCCACAGAAACTAACGGTAGAAAAAGATTTTTTTGATATTCATTCTATTTTTCAGCTGACTAGGATGCAGCATTCTACTTTGCATTCCCCGAAATAAAGCAAAGAAGCGAAATAAACAAAAAATATTGTAGGACATTCTACTTTGCATTCCCTGAAATGAAGCAAAGAAGCGAAATAAAAAAAAATATTGTAGGACATTCTACTTTGCATTCCCCAAAATGAAACAAAGAAGCGAAATAAATAAAATATTGTAGGACATTCTACTTTGCATTACCGACAATGCCTAAAAGAAGCGAAAAAATTCGAAGGCATTACAACGCTATGCCTTCTAGAACACGTTACCACTAAAAGCGATTACCGATTTTTTGCTGGGTATAGATCAATGAATGTACGTATCTACTCAAATATAATTCCTATGTTAATAATTTTGCTACTAATCCCGCTGATTTGTAAGCCGTTTGTTGACGGAATGTTACATGGTTACAGTTACTAATTGCATACGTACTACAGTTAAACTCAAAAGCGAAGCTACACGCAGGGCATTAGTTGCGTTTTTTTTACTCATTTCCAGTAAAATCCAGTAAAAGTTTTTACGAATTTTCATGTTTTGGCGTTTTCGTACGCAAAAACTTGCAAAGTAGGGAAATTGAGAGAGCGAAAAATGACAGCTGAAGTTGCAAGTTTTTACTGGATTTTACTGGATAAATTTTTACTTGTAAGAATTTGCCAGTACGAAAAACGGGGACGGGAGCCTATACAAAAAAAAATTTCAAAACCAATAACTTACTAAAATTTTTTTTATCATGGCTTAAAATTATCGTAACCAATAGCGTTAAATATGTTGTACAAAAACACACGAATAGAAGTTCACAAAAGTTCATATAAAACTATTCGTCGATTTAAATAGTTAACGTTTTACTGCGCATGTCTATTTTACGAGGAGGAAGCATCGAAAGTTTAACTCCGTCAGTGTGAGGCTTTAACCCAAACTATGCTTCCTATCGTCATGGATTTCGTCGGGGTAATAACACTGTGTGACTGATAAGGTTAGAGATCTGTTCTCTTCTTCTCCTTTTTATTTGGCGCTGTAACCGCCAAAGCTATTTTGTCCGAGTTCAACAAAGCACGCCAGCCGTTTCTCTTTTGTGCCAACTGACGCCAACTGGAAATGCCAAGTGAAGCCAGAATACTTTCAGAGCTGGAGCGTCGGTGTCCATTCGAACGACATGGCCAAGCCAGCGGAGCCGCTGTATTTTAATTCGCTGCACTATGTCCATGTCATTCTCATACAGCGCATCGTTCCATCGTCTGCGCTACTCACCGTCGCCAATGCGTAAACGCCCGTAAATCTTCCGCAAAATTTTTATCTCGAATACTCCAAGAGCCACCTCATCGGCACTGGCACTGATGAGTGACTTATACAGTGTGGTTTTCGTACGTCGAGAGAGGACTTTACTCCTGAATCGCCTACTCAGTCCAAAGTAGTTCTTGTTGGTAAGAGTGATTCTACATTGGATTTCCATGCTGACATTATTGTCGGTGTTAATGATGGTTCCCAAGTAAAATAAATTCTCTACTTTCTCGAAATTATAACTGTCAACAGACACGTGGGTGCCAAGGNTAAAACAAAATAAATCACAATAAAATAACTCGAAATCAGTGATACTGACATTATTGTCGGTGTTAATGATGGTTCCCAAGTAAAATAAATTCTCTACTTTCTCGAAATTATAACTGTCAACAGACACGTGGGTGCCAAGGCGCGAAAGTACTGATTGTTTGTTTGATGACAGGACATACTTTGTCTCGTCCTCATTTACCAACAGACCCATTCGCTTTGCTTCCTTGTCCAACTTGGAGAAGGCAGAACAGACTTCGCGGTTTTTCCTACCGATGATGTTAGTGTTATTATCTTCTCCAACATCAGATTAAAGAAGTCACATGAAAGGGAGTCGCCCTGTCTGAAACCTCGTTTGGTGGCGAACGGCTCGCACATATGAGCGAGATATTGAAGAATATCGCTTTGATGCTGATTGTGGCTAGACGTTCGTCCACTGTGAACGCCGGTCTCTCTCTCACCACAAAGGCTCCACGCTTACTTTCCGCGCCCCGTCCATCGCATTTCATGGATGGCGGTGACGTCAGCCTTTATTTTCCCTAGGAAATCAACCAGCCGGGCAGAGGCCCCTTCCCGATTAAGGGTTCGGATATACCAGGTGCATACCCCCAAATCATAGTACTTCCTATGTTTGCCGTGATCGTCATAAAAAGATGGGGGTGTGTTTTAGTTTCATTGGGAAGGGTNAATCAACCAGCCGGGCAGAGGCCCCTTCCCGATTAAGGGTTCGGATATACCAGGTGCATACCCCCAAATCATAG
>NW_016161596.1:0-3525 GCF_001687245.7 Rhagoletis zephyria
CATCACACCATTGGGACAGCTTCGCGAATGGCATGCAATATGTATGTCAGACGATAGGTCAACCAGTAACTCGTACATTTTGGAACACTATTACTCCACGATAAATGAGATTAACCCTCTGGTTTTATACAGCCAGGTCTTTAAACTCGAATTCGCTCTATGGTTAGTGAACAACTTTTTATTGTTTGCATGCATATTATAAATGCTCTACTAAATATACATATTTATATATAAATAAACAATTAAGAATAAATAACATGAAATGCACGCCAAACGACACTAACGGCGGTTGCTGACAAATGTATTGTCTTTATAATTGTCTGGACGCCTACTTTACACATCAATTTGACAACTAATACATATTCTCAATTGTCTTATGTAAACGCAGCGTAAAATGTCTGAACAAACAAATTAGTTGCGTTCCAGCAGCAATACGAATAGCAGGTTTTGCAGGATTTTACAGGATTTACAGGAACAGCTGTTTTCGCCATTAATAAATTTATGTAAGGTGTCGGGCGGGAACAGCTTCCTGTAAAATCCTGTAAATTCCTGCTATTCGTACGGCTGCTGAAACGCAGCTATAATCGTGGAAACACAATGCCGGCGAACGGCAAACTCACCACCAGTGTTGCCAGAACTTTTTGGGCCGACCGGCTATATAGGCGAAAAAAAACGGCTAAAAACGGCTAAAATATTTCAACTAAAAATCACATGTTTTGTTTAAAGAATTTGCAAGTAGAAGGACTAGTAAAATCATTATTTTGTTTAGTTAATAAAGGTTATACGTACCAAAGCTTTAGACCACTAGTTAAATAAATCACAAAAACAGAGACTGGTAAGTTCATTGCAAATTATTTTTGTGTAACAAAAGTAACTGTCGTTATACATACATCAGAAGTCAGGTTTGTATTACTTAAATATAAAAAAGAGATAAAATACAAACGTATGGCGTTTTCTTTTTTATTAAAAAAGTATGTCTTATATTGTAACATTTGCACTAGGTTACTGAGAGGGCTGAAGAAAACAGGCCAACATTATTTCGAAAAAAGAAGACGCCATTCAGCCTTATCATGAGTTTTATTTTCCCCGAACCGGTTCACTTTTCACTTTTTTTCACAGGCGAAACTCAGGATAAGGCAGATTAATTTATATCGAACAAGCCGGTCGCTTTTTAAGTTTTTAACAATTCTACTATTTAATTGTATTTTTATGTCTATATATTCGAAACTCCTGGTTTTTATGTATGTCCTACTCCCTCTCTCACATGCCTGTCTCAGAGCAATAATATGCAACAATAAAGTATGTTGGCACCATGATACAATTATTCACAGGTATTGGCTTCCCATAAGTGTTGCGAATAAAACTTCGCACTTAAATTTAAGCCATCCATAACAAAAATTGTATAAAGTCCCTGCTACGTCCTTCTTGGAAAAAACACAGTGACCCAAATATAAAATGGGACGCGAGATTTTAGCAAGTGTTAGCTATTTTTATTTAGTTTATTTAATGTTTATTGTTTATGATTACTCAACAAATACCATATAGGTACCAATTTCAGACTTTGTGCAAAAATTTCACCAACTTTTAACTTTTTAATCAGCATATTTATAAAATGGTATGTATGCATTTTTGTAGTGCATTAAAATTTAGTATAATTTGGTGAAAATTTTTAGTAGCTAGGACTTGCCGTTGATGTTTGTAATTTTTTTATGACGGTGTTACGAATTTTTTCCATAAAAAGTATGTTCTAAAATTTTTTATATGGAGAAAAATGCGGAGCACCGTCAACTAAAACTTTTCAATAATCAACGGTAAGTGCCAGCTACCTTAAATTTGTACTTTAGTATACTAAAATTTTAAATTAAAAAAATTCAGATTTTTCATAATCTATATCTAAATATATATATTCTATATACTATAATAAAACCGTAAATTGTTTGTATGTTTGTCTGTTTGAACTCACTAATCTCCGCAACTACTGAATGGATTTTCATGGGGCTTTTATTGGTGTATAGAGAGTGACCTCGGACGTAACCTAGGGTATAAAAAAATGGGTTCTGATAAGGGAGCGTGGCACCTCCCATAGGCGTGACGTTTTTAATCAGCGATAACTTCGAAACCGTAAGTCACATGACTTTGAAATTTGGTGTGTTCACATACATCTCAATGATAGATGCTTATAGTAAAGTAGATATACTTTTGTAAAAGAGACGTGGCACTTCCTATGGGTGTGAAATTTTTAATCAGCCATAACTTCGAAATCATACGTCACATGAGTTTGAAATTTGGTACGAAGACATATCCATGATAGGCGCTTATAGTAAGGTATATATGAATGAGTTTGTACAAGGGGGCGTGGAACATCTTACAGGCGTACACATGACTTCGAAATTTAGTTTGAAGACATAAATAAAGTAGGCGCTTAGGTTGCAAACAGAGCGGAAGCGAAGCCGCAGACGAAGATGAAGACGAAGCCGAAGACGAAAAACAGTGCAGTAGTAAACATATGAAAGTGATCACAGTGCAAGCAAAGACGAAGACGAAGATGAAGACGTTGCGCAAGCGGTCAGCTTGAAACAGTGCGGTACTGTTTTCAAAGACGAATCGCTTGCTGTGATGAATTGTTTACAATTTATTTAAATGTTTGCAATTGTGAAAAAACGCGTTTTTCAAGAAATTGGCTAAATTTTTGGCAAAATGTAATCAAACGTATTAATTGGCATTCTTGTATATTTGAAAAATGTCTGTCCGTCTTGCCGTAACACATAATACAAGTGGCGAAATTCTCCAAAAGTTGTCCTATACAAATTATTTCATGAATTGCTGTTTTTTCTTTATTTTCTTTTGATTTTATCTAAAAAAATGGTTTTATTTAGAAACAAATCTTCATATCATTCATCTTCCACTATGTACACTCGCCAGCTTGCCCGCAACGCAAGCAATTCGTCTTCGGCTTCGTCTTCATCTTCGTCTTCGGCTTCGCTTCCACTCTGTTTGCAACCTTATAGCGATGTAAATATTAGTGAGTTTGCACAAAGTGCCACGGCACATTCCATAGCCGTGAAATCTCACATCTTCGGACCCCTAACTCACATGACTTTGAAATTTGGTATGAAGATTTATGGTAAATGTATACAAATGAGTTTGTACAAGAGGGTGTGGCGTTTATAGTAAACTGAAAGAGAGTGAGTGTTTGACAGGGTCTTGGAACCTCCAATAGATGGAGTACGTTGAGAGAACCATAACGTTGGACCCATTACAAAAAGACAGCTGAACGGAATGGCCTGTTGTAAACTAATTTATGGTAAACTGAAAATCTTTCTGTTTTATATTATTATTTGTTTACCCCGAACGACGCCGGATACTCTGCATCATAAAATATACTTTTGCAAAAAGTTCTGCCGAAAGATAGCGCTGGAGTCGAGATATTAAAGAATTCGTCTTTATCGTACTACCAGGGTTAACGGGTATTTTTTGACAAGAAGTGCTTCAGCAAAAAACGTCTGGCCTAACGGGCTCCTTGTT
>NW_016161596.1:8518-10063 GCF_001687245.7 Rhagoletis zephyria
AAATAAAACGCGGCCGTCGGTCTCGGTGTCCAAAATCGAATGTCTTCTTTATTGTTCTTGAAAATGGCGCATAGCATTTTACAAACAACGGGTCTTACTCGCTAAAATACAACTAGTCTTAAGGTCTAGTTACTTAGCCTACTTATGGTCTAATCACAAGCACATGTGTATACCTAAAGCCCTATTCACACACGCGTACGTGCCTACGGTCCTACACTATTAGCTCCCGCCTAAAGGGGGAATTCTGATCCTTACTTCAATAAATCCCGCAAAAGCAAATTTGGAAGGGCGTTAGAGGACTGGTGTACTCTAGAAAATTATTCTCCGGAAAATTTTACTAGGGGTCTTCTCAGGCAACAGCTTCGTGCTACCAACGTAAAAGCCTCTACAAATTTAAAATAAAAAATCAACAAAAAAAAGTACTTTTTACATTTTTCTTTTTAATTTAAGAATAACAGTTCCTTCTTGGCACAGATTTTTTGTCTCGATGCATCAGATCGAAAAACATGTATTTTTTGCTTGCATCCCTAAGACAAATGGAGTGCCACACACAGTGATGGCAAATTTAGTCGGAAACAAGAAAGTTGAAGAGTTGGTTTTTTGGAAATAAATATGAAATTCGATTTTTTCTAGAAAAATTCGATTTTATCCGAATTTTAGCAACACAAATTTCGATTTCAAAAATTCGCCATTTTGGAGCTAAAATTCGGTTAAAATTCGAATATCGAAGCTTCGAATATGGAATTTACCCATCTCTAGTGCTTGGGGTTAGCTTTCCTTTATGGCCGTTCGTTAAAGGGGCGGTAGGCGAAAGGTAAGTGGGCGTGACACCTTTAACCAGTGTTGCCGCGCCGTCTCAAGAAAATGTATCCCTGACCAAGCCAAAAATGTATCCAAATGTATCCAATTTTCTTTTTTTACATATACATCTCATAACTTGTAAGAAAACCAAACATTTTCATGAAAAAGACATAATTTAACCCATGCTAAGGACTTGGAATACATGTGCATAAAATCAAACATTTGTAATTTCAATTTATAAAGTACATTTTTTGTGCATAAGTATTTTGCAGAGTAAATATGTATAATAAATAGCAAGTACACTCTAAAAAGAGCATGTAAAACTACTACTGAAAAGTATCTATTTTTCAACAAGAATCTGTATAAATATACGTATAGGATGTTCAGTATTTGATTTTGAACTTGAGATCTTTAAAATATACACATAAATACACATATGTAGAATGTTTAAAATTGCAAAAATTTTCAAACTACAAATACATTTCCTACTAATAATAAACATTACTTTATTTTAAACATTTTATGTGTAAAAGTAAACAGGCAATGATTAATTTTATTACACGGCTTGCACATTTTCGTACATTAAAAAAGGAAACTGGTTACCTCTCTCAATATGCGCAAATAAACAAAATTTTTTTGAGTGTATTTAAAGTTCTTTCAGTAAAATTCATAAAAGTTTCCTTAAATAAATCAATTTTAGTTTTTTAAACTACATTGAAATCTTCTTTCTTTTTAAATTAACAA
>NW_016161596.1:10180-22455 GCF_001687245.7 Rhagoletis zephyria
AAATACATTTCCTACTAATAATAAACATTACTTTATTTTAAACATTTTATGTGTAAAAGTAAACAGGCAATGATTAATTTTATTACACGGCTTGCACATTTTCGTACATTAAAAAAGGAAACTGGTTACCTCTCTCAATATGCGCAAATAAACAAAATTTTTTTGAGTGTATTTAAAGTTCTTTCAGTAAAATTCATAAAAGTTTCCTTAAATAAATCAAATTTAGTTTTTTAAACTACATTGAAATCTTCTTTCTTTTTAAATTAACAAATGAAAATATGTGATATGAAAGAGATTACTACAGAAAGAGTATAATTTACTTTACATATATCGTCGTTTAAAGTACAAAACCGCGTATCGTCATTCTGCAAAACCGCGTAACTGACATTTGCTGCCAAAAATTGGATTTGCTCACACAAGCTCTTGGCTTCGCCCTGAAATATACTAGCCAGAAATGCAATTGCTTTATAAAAAAGAGAACCATTTTGAAATATAAGTGTTTTTGCTCTCTAGAAAATAATTTATGCAACGTCACATACGCGGTTTTGCATTATCTTGATACGCGGTTTTGCATTTTGTTGAGGTTTTGTACTTTAAACGACGATATGTGTGTATATTAAGATCTTGCTTAAAGCATCCTTTTAAGCTAATTAAAGCAATTGCGCTTATACCTATTTTGGTGAGATCTCTTCATATGTTCATTGCTTCGTTCACAAAAAATAAAATGCTTTAATTTCACGCTTAAGTAGCGATTCTTTATACGTTTAGAAAACGTAATGCTTTCTACCATCTTTAATGAAAATCGATTTTTGAACGAAAAAGCTTTATAGGAAATATAAAATTTTGGCCTATTTAAAAAAGTATCCACTATTATACTGACCGGAAAAAATAAGTAGATATCCCGCAAAAAATTCGTCTAAAAATGTATCCAATTGGATCTATTTAGATCCAACGGCATCCCTGCCTTTTACCCACCTTTTTGGAGAGGGAATAAACCGCCATTGACAAAAATGCAACCCCCGACCACCTAGGTCAACTATGGTTCTCTAGGGATTCTTTAGAAAAATTGCCAAAAATCACAATTTTCATTTGCGTTTATTCGCTTGAAAAATGTTAAATATTCATTTGCACAATACATTTTTATATACACATTTTTATATACATACAAGACATTTTTATAAAACACCCAGCGACCAAAACAGACATCACTGGGGCGGCAGCCCCAGGTTTACCACACAAAGAGGGAACTCTAGTTACCTCATCCTTTCCCAAGGTTACATCACTGGGGCGGTAGCCCCAGTTAGATCACACAGAAAGGAGAACTCTACGTAGTGAGGGTAATAATCCCTGAGCGCGGCCAAAGGCCGCCTACGCAGAAAGGAATTCTACGCAAAAATACTGTGGACGCAAGTAAAAATTGCGATTTTTGGCCATTTTTCTAAGGGGTCCGTAGGGAACCATAGGAGGCCTAGGTGCCCGGGGGTTGCATTTTTGTCAATGGCGGTTCATGCCCTCTCCAAAAAGATCGGTTGGCGGTGCCACGCCCACCCCACCTTCGCCCACCGCACCTTTAACGAACGGCCATAATGGAAAGTTTCCCCGGTGCTTGTGATGTAAACAAATGCTCAGCTGATGAACCGCTTCCCCGATTTTTTTCTCAAAACCAGTTACAAATAAATCGTCGCGTTCTTGCGTGATCTTGTATTTTTGGTACGTGCAACTTGTACACGTTTTTTGTATACCGAACACTCTTAAAGCAAGCGAACGAACAATTTCTATGAAACAATCTGCACGTACAAGACTAGCGCTCAAATGAAAAAATAATATTAGCCAGTCTGGCAGCGCCCAAAAATTTTAAATCAAAATAAAACACAGCTGATTTGCGGGAAGAGTTTATTAATTTTATTTTGATCAAATTATACACAAACGACTAACAAAACACCTATAAACAATTTATTTTTAGAAAACTAAGTAATATTTACATAGCATTTGCATTCGAATGCTCTTGCCGAGTGGCTAGTGTTGAAATTATTAAGAAGGGAATGTTTTTTGGCGCGCTCGAGTCTCTCCGGATGCACGCCGCTCCTCTTGTCAGCATACGCGATATTGCAAGCGTCACCGTCACAGCGCCGAGCACCTTGGTTGAATTGTCCTAAAGGCAGGTGTTGTATACGTCATAAATTGAAATATAAACAAAAGTTTTGATAATACGTACATACATACATATGGCCAAATGTATGAAAACACGTTCTATTTGTGATTTTTAATGTAATTTTTACAGAACTACTGCAGAAAAGCATGTGGGGCTAGAAGCATCTGAAGGGGTCGCATTCGGGCACGACATCGCTTGTTGGCTGTGAGCAGCGACAACTTACCCGACAGTAGGCTCTGCTGTCTTTTGCCAATTACTAATTGTCTTTGCATTAGAGGAAATGTTTGCTGTCGCTGCGTCCGTGGCAGCTGTTGCATACGCATTAATGTTTTGTCTTGCCAGCTACCAAGCTAACATTCGGCAAATTTTGTTACAATAGAATTTAATTTAATTGAAGTCAAGTGCCATAATTAATGAGTTATTTCAAAATCAAAACAAAACGAAAACGTCGACGCAGACAACGGCAAGTAGGTCCCATGCAATGCGACGCTCACCAGAAAATATCTTCTATGGGCAATAGAGCGCACCAAGCACGCTTTAAAATTAGTTGGGCCGCACAGAAGTGTGCCACACGTTAACGCATTTAGATGTTCTCAGCGGTACGTAAAATATGTACGTAGTATATCGTTTTATTGTTTTTTTTTATTATAAAAGGCTTTTTGAAAGATTGACCTTTATTGGATATACCAATACGCATAACTAGTAAAATATGTACGGGCATTTGTAGAACTATTTAGAGTGAAGTTTTAATTCTGTATACAGCACAATTTAAAACGCAATAAAAGGCGCTGGAGGACCAGTGTGCTCGTGTGTTAACTAATTAGAAGTTTGTGAAAATTTTTTGTGCCAACTAATTTATTAACTTAAAAATGCTCTTACATAATTTTTTTACATACAGTTTGTATCCGAGCTAAATTCCTCGTCAGTGAATGTGTATGAGAATTTATGAACGTGGATGATTATTTAAATACAATGTGTTTGATAAATGCGTGCAAATAAAAAATGCGCTTAAAGGCAAACCTAATGACAAAAATATAGGGAATCTAAAATTGTTTCAATCATTCTACGTCACATACCAGCACCAAACTAACTCATTATGTTAAATCGCTTATGCTTATAAATATTCCCCAGCATATGGCAAAAAATTGGTCACCACCCCAAGGCAGAATTCAACAACAAAGGAACAATACAATCTGCTCGCCAATCACTACGCCACGTATATTTGCCAATGCATATGAGCATAATAGAATCATATAAAGGCACGTCACCGAGTTAAAATTTAAATTAAAAATAAGTTTTTTGAAACGTTTAACACTTCACCTCTGCATACGCCAACAAAACGCAGCAAACAAGCGAAATCGTGAAAAAGCGAGAAATTATTTTAAGGGTCGAAAAAGTCTAAAAAATCACTTTGTTGTTGCCTTTATTATTAGCTAAACTTTGATGAGTTTGTCATCGGCAGAAAGCGACTAAAGGACAAAATCAAGACAACGACGTAGAGAGCCAACTATCAGCAGCTGCCGGCAAACATCGCGTCTTGTGACGCTTTCAGTGGTGATGGCGCGTAGACAATATAAACAAATGTTAATATTGTAAACGAAAATTCATAGACAAGAAGACTTAGGGGGCCACAGATTTGCAATTTGTTGTAGAAATTTTTGTTTGCTTCCGCTATGAGTTTGTCTTTTCTCATACCTATAATTTTGAACTCCGGCCAGCCACTTAAATACATTTTTAAATAAATGCGAGAGGAATAAGAAAAGGCGTTTAAAGAGAATCGCTATTCGGGATATTTTGATGAAAGGCGAGTATTTAATAATTATTGGTCACATATATAAGTAACATTTAATGGATCACTACCAGCACTGGTTTACAGCAAAAATGTTCAGTGGATGACACTATCCAATTTCTATGTAGTATTGCTCGCTGATTCCGAAAATCGAGTTATTTTTTTCCATAGATACGTTGTCGAGATACTTGCAATTTGCCGTTATTCAGTTTAAACCAAAAATTAATTTCACTTAATCACGTATGTATATCCTACGAACCAATTTAACAATCTTAAAATGAGATACGTCAAATCAAAGCTAATAAAATTCTCCATAAATATAAAACATTTATACATCACTTTACGATAGGACTGATATTTTCTTACAAATTAATTAATCATTACACTTTTCAATTTTTTAGTAAAAAAATTAGTAATAATCAAACTTTAACAGAAGAAAAATTTAAAAAATAACTGGTTCTGCGACAAATTTTTGCGTTTGTGCCAAAGCCTGTTCTGTTACAAAAAAAAAAAAAAAACAAGTTACTAAGGAAGAAAAGCAATAGATACATAAAGAAGTAATGAGTGGTCAAATGAAAATTCACTCCGATTTTTTGTATGAACAATTAGCAGGAAAGAAAGTTACTCATACGCCACGTACACCTGCTTTAGCACAAATGCAAAAATCCGGCACTGGACCTTATATTGACCTGCTATTTCTTAACTTTTAGTTCTGTTAAAGTTTGATTTTTTTCATGTTTTTATTAAAAAATTAAAAACAAAACTGGAATGATTACTTAATTTGTCGGTAACTATCTGTCCTATCAGAAAGTGAAGTATATATATATAGTTTATGGAGAATTTTATTAGCATTGATTTGACGTATCTCATTTTAAAGATTGATATATTGGTTCGTAAGATATACGCGATTAAGTGGAACCATTTTTCGTTTTAAGCTGAATAACGGTAAATTGCAAATAACTCAAAAACGTATCCATAGAAAAAAAAAATTAACTCGATTTTCGGAATCACCGAGCAATTCTACTTAGAAACTGGATTGTGGCGCTTGGAGAAGAAAAACCAAACTAAAATTTGTGATCCAGTGTAACTTTTTGCTAAAATAAGTGACGTATGGTTTTCAATTATTTTCTGACAGATTAAAAGACACCCACCACTTTTAACTCTCCACCAATAACATAAACGTTACAATGGCTGCAAACAAACGCACTGTTGGCATAGTTGTCGCTCTGGTGAGTCTCGTGTGTCTAGTTGCTGGCGCCAATTTCTACTTCATGTACTATTTAAACGCAGAAGAAGTTCCACATGTAAGCAGCACACGCGCTTTGGAGAATATGATACGCCAAAAGATACGCGAACTGCATCCAGCATATTTGAATCGGAATCCACGACTTTTTATGTATCGAAATAAATTATTAAAAAACTATAAACCGGCCCCATATGAAAATGCATCTGTCCTCTGGGATATTGCGAACTGGGTATATATACATACACACATACATATATATTAACATTAAAATTCACATAATTTTTTAATTATCTCANGAAAAACTATAAACCGGCCCCATATGAAAATGCATCTGTCCTCTGGGATATTGCGAACTGGGTATATATACATACACACATACATACATATATATTAACATTAAAATTCACATAATTTTTTAATTATCTCATTTATGTCTTATTAAGTGGCCACAAGAAAATGAAATCTATCCACTCTACGACACATCTATGGCTCAACTATTGCAGACATTGCGCCTCGAACCCTTCACTAAAGTCACTAATTTGGCGAGAGGCACACAACTGAAATTGCTCGTGCGTTTAGCTAATAAGCAAAAAATTATCTTTAAACCGCAGTGGTATGAACGTGATGCAGTAATCGATGGCCCCGTATATGCTGGAAAAGATCGGCATACAGCGGAAGTGTATGCCTTTTACTTGGGCGCTGTATTGGACTTGAGGTGGACACCCATAGTTGTAGGAAGAGTGGTTAATTTGAAGACAGATCTATATGACAAGGGTGATAACGAACTTAAAAATTCAATGACAATCACAGAAGGGGAAAATGGTACCGAACATTATTGTCTTTTTGGAAAATGTCACTATTGCAATGAAGAGGAAACGGTGTGCGGCGATGAGAATAATAACATAGAGGGCGTGCTAATATATATTATACCGGGCTCATTGTCCAAGCGTCGATCGCCATGGCAGCGAACGTACAAAGACGATAAACGCGCACCTTGGGAAGATGACATGACCTATTGCAAGTAAGTGGAAAGCGGAAAGAAATAAAGTGTATTTAATGTGTTTTTTTTTTAATAAACACATAATATAATCTTGATAAAATCAGATCACTGAAGGACAAAATGGAAACTATTCGGTTATTAGACCTTATCGATGCGGCAATATTTGATTATCTAATACAAAATGGCGATCGCCATCACTACGAGACGCGGGAAGAACGTTTAGTGCTCATAGACAATGGTAAAGCGTTTGGAAATCCAAACAAAGACCACCTGGATATTTTAGCACCACTGTATCAGTGCTGTCTGTAAGTACACTTTTTTCCCTCATGTATGTAAATCACTGCATTTAATAATTGAATTTTAATAGAATTCGGAAATCAACGTGGGATCGACTGCAAGTATTTTCCGGTGGCGTGCTCACTGAGCTCATTGATCGTCTTTCCAAGCATGATGCGCTCTTTCCGCTGATTACAGATAAGCATAAACGTGGCGTGGAACGCAGACTTTTAGTGGTTTATGCAGTCGTCGAATATTGTATGGACAGAGAAGGTGAAAAAATGTTTAAACAGCTATAATTAAACTTAAATTAATGAAAATGGAAAAAATAATAGTAATTTATGTACATATGTGTTAAATACAAAATTCAGAACCTATTTTTTGTGTAGATGCATAGAACTGTAGATATTTAACTGTAAGGAAATATTGTATTTTACCGCAAAGCAAATATTTTCACACTGCACTCTAGTATAGTTTTATAAAATATAATAAAAAATATTGTAAATTATAAAAGAAATTTCACAAATCGTTTAACGTCCAAGAATTCTAGCGCAGATAGTTAACTAGGGGAAAGTGCTACGCAGTCCTAATAGTCAGATGGCTACTTTTTACCTCTCACATTGCTGAATGTAAATAATTTATTAAACTTTTTGTTATTTGCCTTATTTGAATTGCTCTGAAAATGAAAGCAAGTATTAAATAATAGCTAAAAACATTGTAGTCATAAAACACAACTTACTTTTCCATGAAACTGTGGTTTTAATTCCATACCCTTAGCACGTTGTGCTCCTCCTTGAAATTTTTTAAAGTCTACATTTTTGTAGTCAAAACTTTTAACGACGTCTATGGGCTTATTAGAAGATTGATTACTTTTTTGTCGGTTTTTCATATTTTTATTCTTAAATTTCTTTTTGCCAATCTGTGGATGCGGAACTCTTTGCTGTGTATGGGCTTGCGACGTAGATGGCATCTCTTCGGGTGCACTATCCGAGTCATCACTAATTGTATGCACAGAGTTGCTAGATTCATTAGCAGTGTTTGAGGCAGCAGACTGTTTTGTTTTTGTATCGGCAGTGCTGATTTCTGTGTTGTTTGCCGCATGTTTATTAGCTTGTAATTCTCTTTTAGTGGGTGGCAAATTAACAAACTTCAGTTTATCATCGATAGGCGTTACAGTTTTGAAGCGTTTTGCCTTGGGCTCCTCTGGATCCATCGCCTTACTCTTTTTCGCAATTGCTTCCTCATGTGTACGTTTTAGTATTTCTTTTATTGGCAAACTGTACTCATCATCAGCAGATTCTACTTTAATTTCCATCTAATAGGACAAAAATCTTTTAGCAAAATAACCACCAAACACTGGTGCAATAAGTTCCTTACCTCCGTTTTGGCGAGTAGTGGATTTGCAGCCGGGCATAGCTGACGTTTTTTGTTCTCAGCCTCAATGCGTGCAGCTTCTTCTGCCTTTTCTTTCTCGACCAACGGTAACACGGCCAAATAGCGCTGATACGGACTAACAAACTTAATATTACTATACAGTTGTTTTTGTTTTCTCTGATCTTCATCCTGAAAATTTAAAAAATAGTTTCAGAAATATTGCAATACAAGTAGTTACGCACATATAAGCTTACTTCATCTGAGGGCTCCGGTGTTTCATAAATGCTTAGAACAGGTTTTGCCAATCTTACGTTAACCTCAGCAGGCGACGGCAGTATGGGGTTGTTGCGGAAACTAAGCAACGTTGGTAGATCATCGCGAAACTCTTCGTTATGGGAAAGGTCGTGTGGACAATACAACTTGCTGTTGTAATCCTTGGTATTAGTGCTTACAACGCGATGTATCGTTTCTGTCTCAAACACGGGCTGCAATTGAGAAGTATGTATAGATAAAACAGACGAAAACAAAAATCCTGCTACTTACTTTTACCAGTGGCTGTTCCCTCGCCCGCAGCACTATTTGATGCAGCACGTGTAGATTTTGCCGAACCAAAGGCGGTATGGGATTGCAGCACGCAAGTATACCCTGCATTTCACGGGGCAAACTTTCGGAAATTTGCAAAATCATGTGATTAGGTAAGACATAACCATAGCTCTCATCTTCTTGTCGAGCAACTGAATCACGCCATTGAAATACTTCACGCAATGCATAAAGTTGGCGATTGTCGAAAATACGTTTCGACTTTCGATAAATATCCATGTGCGAATCGGCTGTCACATGTGGCTTAACATAGCGTTTCTTGCAAATTTCGGTGCTGCGTTGGTAAATGTTAAGTAGCAAATTTGTTTGCCGACTTCCGGCTTCGAGCAAATCATTGGTTATACGGTCGAAAATATAAATAAGATAGTGTGTGTCTTGGCGGGCATACGATACCAACTCGTTTGGTAGTGGGCGAATGCGCCAATCGGCTAATTGAAATGTTTTATCAACCTCAATGTCACAATAATGTTTGAGTAAGTATGATAAGGATAAACGGGCATAATTTAGTGCCTTTGCTCCTTGATGTGTGTCGAACATGTTCACTACGTACAATGAAAGATCTCGCTGTAGCCACTCAATGTCCATATCAGCGCCATGAAATATCTTAACTATTTTTGGATCCGTCAACACAATATTGAGTATGTGCATTTCATCACGCAACTCTAAAGCGTCAAATAGATAATCTTTTTCACGTGTTGAGATTTGCACAAGGCAACTGAATCCCTGAAAGGTACGATACGAGTGGTGTTCCACATCAATGGCTATTTCACGGTGCTGACGTAACTCTTCTACGGCTGTATTCAATTTGGGAATTGTGTCTACATATAAGAGCTCAGTTTCGTCCATTTTTGCAGGCATTACAGGGTTGGAGGGCTTCAACTGAGATGCGGGTATTTGCAATTTCATTAGCTCAAATTCATACGGATGTAAGTAACTACAAACAAATAAGTGCCTATATGTATCTGCATAAAACTGCGTTTATTGTCACTTACCTGATAATATTTCCATGTTCATCATATTCTGGTAGCACTGCCAAGGGTTTTAATGAATTTGGTTTATCCTTTATTCTGGGAATGAAAGGTGTCAGTGCACTGTTGTCCACGGCAACTTTAAATTTCAATTGCGGTCGCGCAATATTTTTTGCGGTAATCAAGCGTGCTGCTACGGGAGATGTTTCATTTTTCTTTAAATTCCAACTACCAGCGCCAGACCCAGAAGCAGGTTTACCAGATGCTACATTTAAATGCGATTCCACAACAATCGTTTGTGGATTTTTCTTAATTCCTGCCAATTCATCCAAATTTGAGTTCAAACGCTCCATAATAGCATCGTTACACTCCAAAAGCATTTCGAACTGCTCATCTTGTTGACGGCTAATTTTAAAAGTGTTAATAAATAAGTATAAATATGCAAATCAAAAATATAAAGGTAAAATTACTCACCGCTGTATATTGCCCTTTACATTTTGCCATTTTAAAACATTCGATATCAATCCTAGTATACGGTCTGACTGCTCATCCACAATCCGCCCAAAGGTGGGATAAGCGCTGTACAAATCGCGAGCAGCACCCTGTGGAAAAGAGTTCGCAGCTTTTGTTGCCTCCACTATCTCAACTAAGCCATTCTAAATAAAAATTAATAAATTGTGTTAAGAATATATTTAATTTTTCAATCTTTTGTGAAAATCACCTTCGCGAATTCCTCTACTGATGCGAAGTTTCCAAGCGGTGTTCCATTCGGGGCCTTCTTTTGAGTACCGGTCTCTGGAGCACAAGTTTCTTCTGCGACTTCTGCCGCTTCAGTTGGGGCCATTGAAATTGCGTAAATAAGTAAAATAAAATATTTAATCAAGCAAGACGATAAAGGCCGAGTACCGCAAAAGTTCGCACGTTTTCTACAAAGCGAATTAAATGAATTCGCCAATTTTTTGACAGCAAAACAAGCGAAAAGATTATGTGCAGAGTTGCATGCAAGGCGAATTGCCTTGATTGCATGCCATTCAGGGCGACATCTACAGGAAAGGCAACAAACTAGAGCGGGGTATTTGATTAAAAGCTTGATTCTGTTTTAACCACTGCGCCTCAAGCACTATGGGTAAATTCGAATTAACGCCGGAGAAAAAAATTGCTATTGGGGCATTCACAACGGTGTATGTCGTAACTTTATACGGCCAAAAATATATTAAGGTAATTCATCAAACCTTATAAATGCATTTATGTATAAACTTATAATTGTGTAGACCTTATAAATTAACTGTCAAATTTTGTATGAAAACTCGTTTACATATTTCTGATAAATTTCTCCTGCGATTTCACTGAATAAACTTGATAAACTGAAGCCAATGCAACTCTTTCGCAACTCTGGATGGGCAATAATCGGGATCCGCATAAAAATTTTGCACGAAAATTCAACAAAAATGACATGATCCTGATAGAGATTTGGTTCAATTTATTATCCGTTCTGTTTGTTTTGTTTCACTTATAATTTCACAGCAGTTTGGTAGCAGTTATTTATTTGCCCACATGCGAAAACGGGACAAAGTTAAAACAGAAATATAACAGACGTTAAGACACATTTAGTTGAAAATGGAGACGTGGGGTTAAGGGCAGGTGAAAAATCTGATGGAAACTTTGTGTACATGTGATGTTTCACCTCCTTCTACAATATACGTTTTGACATGGTAAAAAAATAGGAAGGTGGGTTGTGCTACACACAATGGACGAGGTAATAATGAAACGTAACAAGCCATATAAGATAAATAATAAACAAGTTTGTGCAATTATTTACCAAGGTGCGTTCAAAAAGGAATGCGTATAAACGAGAAATTTAAGCAATTTATCCCTTTATCACTTTAGATGAAGACCCCTAATAAAATTCATTGCCATGACTTGTGCATACCCTGGATCTTTCAATTTTGTTTCTATTAAATCCACAGCGCAATAGGACTGCAGAAGTAGATAACTTACGATGTCGATGCAATTTTTTAACATTGCATTCGTAAATCCGTTTCTCTTTGCTCATTGCGTTATTAAAATCTCTTTCTTAATTTTAAATTAAATATTTTACAAATCTTATTTTTATATTTCCGCAGCACTCTGAATTTTGTGCGTCTGCTCGTTCTGCGACTTTCTTTTTTCTGTTCATGAGCGCATTTGTACCTCTTCAGTACCAAATAATTTATAATACGGTTTTACTTTATACACACACGGATCTCTATGTTCTCTACAGATCCGTATGTACTATTTAAATTTAAAGAAATAAAAAAAACTTTAAACATTTAGTTATTGGGGTAATTTATGTCGCTCTCAATAAATTGTCGCAATTATCTTATCAACCGTTATGTTAAACTAGCTTACCCGGCGAACTTCGTCCCGCCCAAAATTAATTTTTATACCTTTCGTGAGCATGAAATGGTCCGATGTTTGTAAGTACCAGAATAAAAAGAGATAGACCCATTAAAATGTATACTTATATGATCAGAACGTCGAGCTGAGTCGATTTAGCCATGTCCATCTGTCCGTCTGTTTGTATGCAATCTAGTCTCTCAGTTTTCGAGATATCCGGATAAAATTTGGTAGGTGGGTGTATTTTTATAATGTATTAATCATTTGTCGGAACCGGAAGAATCGGACCACTATAACATACAGCTCCCATACAACTGATTGTTCAGATATGAGATTTTTCGTTATAACTTCTCCATTTATGCAGCCAGGAACATGAAATTTCGCGCTGTTTTTTGCCGTACTTGCACCCATTATCAACAGAATACTTACAGTGAAAATTACAAAGATCGGGTCACTATAACCTATAGCTCCCATACAACTGATTGTTCAGATAT
>NW_016161596.1:24674-49374 GCF_001687245.7 Rhagoletis zephyria
AAAAAAAAAAAACATATTTAAAAATGTAATTTTCATTTCGTAAAATCGTGTTTTATACAAGTAGTATTTAGTTCCTTTAAACGATGTATTCAATGTACATACATCATGAAAATTTTATACAAAATTCCTTAGGTGCCGTCGCCGGCCCCGCCGCGCTGATATTTTCGTAACTCGGCGGCGGCGCGTAAGGAATGACAAAAAACCGCGGCGGCGGCGGCGTGGCTCGGCGACGTATACCTCTAAAAGGAGATATCCAAAAATGGAGATATTGATTAGTTTAATATGACTGCGTCACCAACTAAATTTTTACTAAATCATGGAAAAAGTTGTAGTCAATGTCTCGGAAACTAAGGTAGATATCTAAAAACTGATAACACCAATCGAAAGACCTTATTTCAAAATTTATAACTGCATCTAGAACTAAAAATCGTCAAAATGGCGCTTACGACAATCTTTACCCAGGCGACGATATGTCCCAGTAGAAATTTTATGCATACGACATCGCTGTTGGTGGCATGAGCTTGCTGCTATGTATACATGCCAGTATAAATGAACCTTCATTTCCATTTAACACGCGTGGTTTCTCAGAGCGTATACGTACTCTATACATACACTTGTACTACTGCGATATACATATGGCTGTATTAATGTTTCAAACATACAAAAATGCATTAATGGAACCGTAGATTTTGATTAAATTCAGGGCATATGCTGGTTTTAACGAGAAAAGCTTGAATCTCAAATATCGCCAAAATCGGTTTACATTATCGTCCAGTAATTCTAGAAAAACAGGCACAAATTAAAAAAAAAAAATTTTGATGAAATTCGGCTTGCCCTGCTCGTCTATGCCAACATTTTCCAACTTGGCAGATAATAAAGAATTTCTTATTACGGCGCCCACCTCCTACACAACTTTTTTGCCTCCAAGTACAAAATTTTTTGAATTTTGGGGAAAATGAACAGGCACATTTATTTTATTTCTAATGGAGTTCCTATTTCTTCATTTTAAAATGACAAAACGAAAACATTTACAATACCTGCATACTTAATTATGTGCGCGATATGTATTTACACTGAAACTTTCAATTTTACCTACATTTTATACAACAAAGGCTGAGCTAAGGCAAGCAGGACTCTTGCCATCGAAAACGGATCTCGTCCAGAGGGGCGTAATTTTTGGCTGAATGTTGTTTGTGATTAATATATTGGCGAGTCATTAATATCTACACTTTCTCTCATTTCCACTTTATATCGCATATTATTTATTTTATGTACGTCTTTCCTTTCAGCTCTACAATACAAATTCAATAAATTTTACAGGAGGTGGGTCTATAAAAGGAAGAATAGAAGCTGAGCTCACAGTTCCTCGCAGCTGGAACTATTTGAGATAAGACACGCATATTTAATGTTTACTTATCCTAAGCATAATTTAGCTCGCTTCCTAGGTCCTTTTTAAATATTCCTTTTTAAAGTAAGCACTGAAAAATTATACACTCACAAAATTATGTAGAATTTCAAGGTTAACTGTTTTATACATTTCAAAAGATTAAAAAAAATGTTGAGCAATGTTTGACCCCAGATATATTTAAAAACTGCTAATTAATCAAATTGGTTTTTTATATATCCGCACAAGTTTAAAAATTAATTCAAATTACCTGCGACAAAATCAAAATTTTTTCTTACAAATTTATTTTTTCACATTGCTACTACTTTAAGCTCGTGTCATGATTGCAAATATGCATTTTTATCAAAAATTATTATACCCGAGCGCACTTGTGCACAAGGGTATTATAACTTTGTTCACATAACGGTTGTTTGTAACAGGCAAAACGAATCGTCCGTCCGTCCGCCTGTGCACACGATAACTCGAGATATCTTAACGAAACTTGGTATGTGCACTTCTTTCGGGCGTAGGACGGATGGTATTGAAAATGGGCGAAATCGGACAATAACCACGCCTACCTCCCATATAACGGTAATTTGGAGAAATACGAAATCTTCGATAAATCAATAAACATTAAAGCTTATTTACTCAAAATTGATGCTTGCAACAATTCTTTACCAAGAAATACGTTTATGATAAAATTTTGGAAAATGGGCGTGGCACCGCCCACTTATGATCACATATATATATCTCGGTAACCGTTCTACCAATTTGTACCAAACTCGGTATGGTTATTGTGCTTGCCACATGGAAGCAAAACGTTGAAAATTATTGGAATCAGATTTTAATTACGACCACTTTTCATATAACGGAAAATTTCAGAAATGCTTGAAACTTCAATATTTCGAAATTTAAGGACGCTAATTTACTCAAAATTGATACACACCGGCTTACCATGTAGCGGTAGCTTTCGCAAAGGTGAAAACCATATACTTAGTACCTGCGCCGGGTATTTAATGTTCGGCTCCGCCCGAACTTAGACTTTCTTACTTGTTTTTGGTTTGAGTTAGCTGGATATTTTGTTATACATCTGCGTAATTACTTTTTCAGAATTCGCTAATCCGTTTGAACTACTTTTGGCCGCTGTAGTCCCATAGTGCATCGGGTGCTCTGCAGGTATTAGATATATGTAATTAAAAAATTAAAAATTATTTGAAATTAATAATTTAGTAAAATAAAAGAAAGTAAATTCAAATAAAATAAAATAAACTGAGTGCATGNATCGGGTGCTCTGCAGGTATTAGATATATGTAATTAAAAAATTAAAAATTATTTGAAATTAATAATTCTTAAAATAAAAGAAAGTAAATTCAAATAAAATAAAATAAACTGAGTGCATGCAATCTAGAGGTGTCAAACTATCGATGGCACTATCGATAGTAACGATAGTTTCCGTTTTTTGCTACTATCGATGAGTAGTGATAGTTTTCAACTCTAACGTACATAGTCCTTTCGAGCGGAAGAAGTGAAACTTAAAAACTCAGTAAGGAAGAAGTTTGGAATGTATTTAGTTGAAATATTTTGGCACGAGCTTTATTTGTATTATGACTGTTTAGTTTATATCGATGGCTGAGTGGAAGATCGACCTATCTCGGCAGCCAGTTGAAAAAATTCATCTCAAAAATCTCAAAAAACTTTTCAAGAACGCCCTATTTCAGAATTTAATTGAAAAACACACTATCTCAAAATTCGATTCAAAAACGCCCTATCACACTTCAAAATGTATTGAAAATATGCTGATATAGGGCGTTTTTGAATCGGCAGCTGAGATATGGCGTTTTTGAAACGAATTCTGAAATAGGGCGTTCTTGAAAAGTTGTTTGAGATAGAGCGTTTTTGAACTGGCTGCCGAGATAGGTCGATCTTCCATCCAGCCATCGGTATGTAATTATTAATTGAAAAATTATCTTAGTTTTAATCTCAATTTTTATCTTCAACTTCATCATCATCTTCGTTGCTATTATTTTAGCAGCACTACCAAGCCCAGACTGGGTCGGTTTGGCCATCATCCGTTGTCGCCAATCTCAACTAACGGTAGGTAAAGAGGTGGTTGGTGTCATAGGAATGTGCATGCTGAAAAATTAGGTCTGGCGTGATTAGCATGCCCAACCCAGGTCCTCAGTTTGTCATTGGCCACCCTCATAATTCCAAATTTGTGGAAAGAGTCTTGTCATCCGATAACTCTCGTTTCCTCGCTAGAGAGCCACTGCTCCCGTACTTCACGTGGCACCTAACCCCAGAAAAACATTAGCGTNAGTTTGCCCATCATCCGTTGTCGCCAATCTCAACTAACGGTAGGTAAAGAGGTAGTTGGTGTCATAGGAATGTGCATTCCGGAAAAATTAGGTCTGGCGTGATTAGCATGCCCAACCCAGGTCCTCAGTTTGTCATTGGCCACCCTCATAATTCCAAATTTGTGGAAAGAGTCTTGTCATCCGATAACTCTCGTTTCCTCGCTAGAGAGCCACTGCTCCCGTACTTCACGTGGCACCTAACCCCAGAAAAACATTAGCGTGGCATCCGTGTGGTGCCCCACTATCGCATCTACCTAGTAGCGTTGGACCTGCCAAGGACGTTTGGCACCGCCTGTCTGGTCACATTGTGGCTTCCTCTAACCACAGGGACTCAAATGGTGGTTAGCGAATTATCTGAGTAGTCGGAAGTCGTCATTATGTTCTATAACTTTTATATTCTCATTTCTGCACGGAGCATAACCCTTCGGCATAGTCAAAGAGGTGTTGTTGACAATATAAAAAGAAGCCGGTCGGCTCTGAATTGTGCTGCGCCTAAGTATTTGGTTACCGGGGACTAGTTGAACACAGTCGACGAAGCCTCAGACTTATTAGAAAGCTGCTCTACGGACATAGACACGATGCATCCTGCACAACCAGGGGACCTGACAGCGTAAGCTATTACCAGCATCCACTGCGACTATCGCCCCATGAATGCCATTATCACCACGAATTGAAGATGAAGAGCTTCGGATGGCACGTGAGACCCCCGTTACTCTGGCTCAGTTTAGGAGTGGATATTGCAGTGTTCTAAACTCGTACTTATCCAGTTTTCAACATACAAAGTACATGTCCGGCTTGAATGACGAATAGTCTATCTGCTCAGCCAGTCGAATTACCAACAGCACAGGTTTGGGTGCCAAAGATCGTGCCCTCTGCACCTATGTCACGGTGATATCCTGTCTGGTGACAGGTGATAGGGCATATACAAATATTAAACATTTCGAGCTCGACACCGAACGACCGAANATTGGGTGCCAAAGATCGTGATACGCGTTAAGTCCCCTACTGGCATATGTTTTTCCCTCTGCACCCATGTCACAGTGATATCCTGTCTGGTGACAGGTGACAGGGCATATACAAATATTAAACATTTCGAGCTCGACACCGAACGACCGAATAGCTATGCCCTGACATCCTGGGATGGTATCCATGTGGTCTATGTCTTCTTCGATGAGACGATCCAGCACAGAGTAGCATCGGATGAACGCTAGACCTCAGCCATTGTCTCGCTCCCGATCTTTACGGAGCACATTGTAGGCAGCAACGTTGAGCTGCTGCTCTACTTCGTTTCTTTGAACGCAGCTGAGTTTGTTTATTGCTCAGGTAAGTTCCGTGTAGCCAAGGCGGCTCTTTGGATGGGCGGGTGAAAGCCGCGGGTTGCGCGAGTTGGAAGCCGTGCAGGCAGTTGGTGTCATAAGGCTTAAGCAACAAGCACACACAAGCAACATACCTTATAGTCCACTCCTATGTGACATTAGAGCCGAACAGGTTCGTTGGAGGATGAATCCGTTACAAGTATTGCACCTAAACGAAGCGAAGTTTGAATGGAGTCGTCTCTGGTATCCGTGGTAGAAATAGGTTTCTGGTCAGAGGTTGGACTTACTGCCAGCTGCTCCCTGCTGCAAGGCAAATAAAAACCGAGTCATTCCGATGTGCCAGAACCGGCTGTCGTGGGAATGTCTAACGGCGTTTCCTTTTCTATAGAAAACTTTGCCTTCTCATTGCTCTCTACGCACAAATACTAAAAAGACTATACTAAAAGGCGACATTTTTTGTAGAAAAGAAAAAACCATAATGGTCCTCTAGAAAAAAGTTAGATTTTAATTTATTTTTTAATTATTCTTTAACGATAAGCCAAACGTTGGTTGGGAATTAGGTTTCTGCCATGAAAAAACTTAAATTAAAAAACATCTGTAGGTAAGTATTTCCATCCGTGCGACAACATCAAGACGCTCACCAGAACTCGGAGGGGAAGTGCGTCAAATATTTTTTATTTTGTCTTAAACATGCATACATACATACATACATACATACATATGTATATCAAGTGTGTCACACATGTACACCAGAAAACAACGATTGTATGTATGTATGTCTGTACATTAGGGTGGTCCAAAAATGCATGCGACTAAATAAAATCGGAATTTTAATGCTCTGGCCTGCCAGGATTGTTCTATACCGAAAAAAATATACCCTTGTTGTTTTATTTTTAAATAAAAAAAAAATAAAAAATTAGAGGTCGCTCCAATATTGGAAAAAAACAATTTCTATATGGTATAGAATTCTTGAAAATCAATGGGCTTTGCACTGAAAATTTAGTCGGAGCTTAAGTTCACATTTTATGCATAAGGCCCATTATTTTTAGATCGGAAAACTTCGTTTCTCTTCAAAAGACTTCTAGTAATAATACCCAATTGTTTATTTACTCATTTTTTAATAGAAACTAGTTTTTGTGGTCCAAAAACACCAACAAATACAATGGGGCAATCCACACATAATCGTTAGTATTAAAAATTGGTAAAATAAACATTTCCAATAGAGTTTTCCGATTAAAAAATATTGACTTTCAAGAATTGTATCCTATTTCTACGAACAACTTTTTCTCATATAAAATACATGAATAACGTTGACCGCTTTGAGCGACCTCTAAATATTTTTTGATTTCAAAATAAAAAACATACATTCGATACACAATAATTCTAGGGGGTGGGAGCTTTAAAATTTGGCTTTACTTTTTGTGCATGCATTTTTGGACCATCCTAATGTACATTTGCACATAGTACATACATACATATCTTTGTATTAAAATGTGCATGCCGCTACGTGTCTTAATTTTGCCATTCATTTACACATAGTATATTATTTTGTGTATTTATGTAGTTTACAGATGTTACGCTTTCAGGCATTCCCATTGTGTGGTTTTAGGAACATTTCGGAGCGCCCAGATTTTATTAAATCATATTCTGTGTTTAGAATACTATGTTCAGTCAGAGATTTGTTATGAGGTAGTGAAGTGATTATTTGAGCTGGAAGCGCTTAAAATGATAACAAAAACTTAACAACAACAACGAAAGTCAACCAATAATTAGTGGAGCAAAAAATTGAAAATGACAACGAAAAGGCAAATTTATATGCTATCAGCATTTTATAATTTAATAATATTGCATACAACAACAGCGTTTCTGGTTGAAGTAAGTACATATGTTTGCACATACCTACATATATGTACATATGTACATTAGGGTGGTCAAAAGAAAATTACAGTCGGATATTTTTTTGAATCACAAAATATTTAGAGGTCGCTCAAAGCAATCAAAATTTTCCATGTATAATTACTTAATGGGGAAAACCACTTTTTCGTAGAAATGGTATAGAATTCTTGAAAATCAATATTTTTCGATCGGAAAACCTTGTTTCTCTTTAGGAGACTGTCGATAATAATACCCAATTATATGTTTAACCATTTTCTAATAGTAATTATTTTTTTACAAAAACCCCAAGAGAAATGCAATGGGAGGACCCATAAAAATCGCTTATATTAAAAAATGGCAAAATAAACAATTAAGTATTATTATTGGAAGTCTCCTGAACAGAAGCAGAGTTCTCTGATCGAAAAATATAGATTTTCAAGAATTGTATACCATTACCACAAAAAGGGTTTTTTCCCCATATAAAATACATGACAAATTTTGAGCGCTTTGAGCGACCCCTCTACATTTGCACATGCATTTGTCGGCCACCCTAATTTACATGCATATGTGTGTACATGCTCTGAACTTGGTCATGTGAACTCTTATTTTGGCACAAAAATCGTCTCCGGGGACCGAGTGGGTGGAAATTACAAACTTGTTTTTTCATATGGGAACCGACCCGATCTAATGTACATTTGTAACCCTATGTATGATTAGCGCCATCGGATAACTAATAGTAGGGGTCTTCATCTAAAGTGATAAAGGGATATATCGCTTAAATTTATCAGTTTATCCGCATTCTTTCATGAACGCACCTTGGTAAATAATTGCACAAAATTGTTTATTATTTAACTTATATGGCTTGTGACGTTTCATTCTTACCTCGTCCATTGTGTTCATTTGCTTTTATGTGTTATGTTATGTATTTTGCTGAAATTTATACATTTATCCACCAAAGTCGCGTGATAAAGTGATAAACTTTGGTTAAATAGATTTCCATACAAAGTTTGACAGTTCATTTATCAAAATGATAAATTTATCACTTTATCAAGTTTATCAAGAGTTTATCACTTTTAATGAAAACCCCTAATGGCTTTTGTGATACATACATATTAGAGCTCTGCGCGAGACGATTAAAATTTCCAAACGAACTGTGTACAGTAGAACTGTTTATTATAACCGAGCGCAGTTGTGCTAACGGTTTTTCGATTCCCTAACGGTTGAGTAAGTGAGGGAAGTATATATAGATATATATACACCAAAATACTCAGAATGAAGGGAAAAGTCTATTAGGCCATGTCGTCCGTGTACACGATTACTTGAGAAAAATTCAGATATCTTGGAGAAATTTGGGAAAATAAGGTTGCCCTTTATCCAATACCGTATCGGTATCGGATCCAAATTGTTGAACGTGGGAATTTGAAGTACCTATAATTTTGGCATAAAATAAGGCCACCATGGGCTCATTGTGATGCCATATTAGAGACGCATTACGTCCCTCCCTCTTACGTTAGAAGGGAAACCACTTTGCCGCTGCAGTTCAACCGAACATTGACATCATGGTACCTACCATGATAAAAACATAGCAAGGTATAACCGTTCTCTCAATTTGTCGGCCATGATTTTTTTTTGAAGTTTGCCAACATTTTAAAATCATATAAAAGTGAAAATAAAAAATTGAAATTGTACGAAATTGTTGTTGCTTTAGATTGAAAATGAAAATGTGTGTGTGAGTTTGTGAGTAAATTTAAAAATTAAATTGTTTGGAAACGTCAAGAATTTTAAAAGTGACTCTCAGCGGTTCTACCTTACTATATTTTTATCATGGTACCTACGACAGTAGTTTTTGACTGAATACCTATTCTACTTCCCTACTCATTACGTGGGTTCCCATCATGATTCAATAATACAAGACTAGATAATTATTGACAGCCGCGGTTTGACACTCCCTTACAAAAGGTTGCATTTACGAAGGACAGAGAAAGGGGAAGAATGCAATTCCTTGTTGCGAAAATGGTAGTAGAAAAGTACGCAAAATAGGCAACTAGTAGTGAAATTCCTTCTGTAAATTCCAATGTATTTGTAGGAAATCAGACATTTTAAACGAAGTATTGAACGAAATATTAATATATCTACTTCTATCTAATTACTTAATTTATGTGCTATTCAGATGTAAAAAAAAAATGCAAAAGGACTCAAAATTAATATAAAACTACTATGAGATTTATTTAAACATCCAATTTAAAAACAATTTATGTTTTCATCAGTTAAATGTACTTCATATGCATATACAAATAAACATATCGTACAAAAGCTTCTACTTCTATTTCACAGCAAAGCTACACTTTTTCCAAGTAAATTTGTAAAGAAGCAACACGCTGCCACTGCTAAGGGAGCGGTGCGAGAGAGACAACTGTCAGTTTATCGAACCTTGTGTTATTGAATCATGGGTTCTCATCAGGCAGTGCCCGGTTAGAGCTCTAATTACATGTCGGGGCAGTGGACGTTTCAAGCAGAGGAGAGGGCGAGATCTACGTTTATCCAACTCAGGCCAAATATGCCCTGCTATCCCGCACTTGTGGATTCCGCAGTCCATATTTTGTTTGCCCATTCGATAAAGATTTTTTCCTGCTTGAGCTTGCAGGAAGATAGCAGAATGTCCACATTGCGAGCGGTACTGATTGCAGATTATAAGGTTCTTTTCCTTGCGAGTTCATCTGCAACACATTTGCTCAATATGTCTCTAGGAGCCTGGCACCCATACGACATGAGTGACACATCTCACTGCAAATTCATTTATAGGCAATATAGATGGTGCGTCTGACTCGCGAGTCATTTGTGTACGTGTTGACTCGCCTTCGACTACACACAGTTGAGTCATTCAGAGTCATGGCAAGCTTTTATGTCGATTTGTCACAATTAAGTGCTTTGATAGCCGCCTGGCTGTCAGCAAATATATTAGGTTCATTCCTTATCTTTTTGGACTAAAATCTGAAAAGTGTCAAAATGTCAGAGCGTAAGCAAAATGCGCTCACTAAATAACAGGAAAAGTAAAGGAACGCAAAAAACCAAATTTTTAGTCCAACGAATGGCAACAACAAAGCTAACGTCAAATAAGAATGTAAATGTATGTACAAAACACATTCACACAAGCACAAGCACAATAAACACTTTCTATATCAATTATTTTTTACCTCCTTCCAATTTGAATTCATTTTTTTTACTTTTTAGATTATTCTCACTTTTTGACTACTTCGGACTGATGAGAGTCACTCTCACCGAGTGTTGCTCTCTCATTTTTACTGTCATTTCCGAGTTAAGGAACGCTTTTTGGACTAAATCTGACTAGTTCGGACTTTTTCTGACTATTTCTGGGAGATAAGAAACGCTCCTAGTTACTGCATTCAAATTTCAGCTTCGTTTATAGCTGTAACTTCAGACGCAAACTGAGGCTTACTGCCGTCCCTAAATTGGAGCGCTAAGCGTTGCGTTATCCATTGTCGACGAGTGTCAGCGCGCGCTATCCCCAAATCAACGCGTCGTAATTTTTGACGTTTTCTCAGATCCTCTCGTTTTTATTCTCGTTTCCTCTTTCACTTTTTTGTCCTTTCTCTTTCTTTCCGTCTTCCGCATCCAACTTCAACACGTAACGCCCTGTCAAAAATGAAAATTCCATTTGCTCGGCGTTAGCGCCGCGTTATTGTGGGATGCTTCATACAAATTGTATGGGCATGAGGATTTTTGACAGTTGTTTGGCGCTTGACGCGCCAATTTAGGGATGGCAGTAAGGTTGCAGACAGAGTGGAAGCGAAGCCGAAGATGAAGATGAAGACGAAGCCGAAGACGAAAAACAGTGCAGTAGTAAACATGTGAAAGTGATCACAGTGCAAACGAAGACGAAGATGAAGACGTTGCGCAAGCAGTCAACTTGAAACTGTGCGGTACTGTTTTCAAAGACGAATCGCCTGTTGTGATGAGTTGTTTAAAATTTATTTAACTGTTTGCAACTGTGAAAAAACGCGTTTTTCAAGAAATTCGCAAAATTTTTGTCAAAATGTAATCAAACGTATTAATTGGCACACTTGTATATTCGAAAAATGTCTGTCCGTCTTGCCGTAACACATAATACAAGTGGCGAAATTCTCCAAACGTTGTCCTATACAAATATTTCATGAATAGCTGTTTTTTTCTTTAGATTTTATATAAAAAAAGGTTTTATTTAGAAACAAATCTTCATATCATTCATCTTCCACTATGTACACTCGCCAGCATGGCCGCAACGCAAACAATTCGGCTTCGGATCCGTCTTCATCTTCGACTTCGCTTCCACTCTGTCTGCAACCTAAGACAGAGTTCTTGCATGTAGAGCCTACTCCCTACCATCAGATCTAACTTGGAGCCATCGGTTTAGATGGCTGCTGAATCAGAGTAGGAGATTAGGTTTGAATCCTCCTCCCCTCCACCCCTTGTGGCGATCCTTCTTTGAAAACTGTTCCTCAATTCAGTGTAATCCGGCCACCTGAAGTCTGCTGGAAGGTCTTAGAGAATTCTAGAGTGTCCGAACCTCGTATCACTACACTTAATCAACGCGTGTAGTGCGATAGCATTACAATTTGCCTGTAGTTTACCATATACGTCCACAGATAGAATATGAAGCAGGGTCTCTAGAGATTTAATCGGCGTTGAGGGTAACACCCCCCCCATTATTTCAAAGTTTTTAAAAATGGGTGCCGCGCTGACCTATAACTACATACATATATGGGTAAGGCTTCCTCAAGTGGACCCCGAATTTACCAAGATTAATATTTTTCAATGATATTCAGGCAGCGCCGAGTTTTGTAGTCGAAAAGTACACTGTGTAAATTTTGTTGCAAAATTCCAAATAGTTTTTTTAATCAACAGTTTAAAATTTTTTCAGTGTTTTGGAAATTTTTATTTTTCTTTGAATATAAGTGTCCGAATGAAAAATTTTTTTTGGTGCAGATTTAAAAAACGTTAAACAAGGTTAAACTATACAATGGAATTATTTGCGTTAAAAAAATATTTTTTTTGTGCTTTTCAATATTTTTTTTATGATAAATTGAACTTTTAAGCAATTTCTGCCAGCGTGCGGGCCATAGTTGCGGGTAGAGGCCTGAGGAAGCCTTACCCATATATGTATATGTATTTAATTGACCGATCTATATCTATGAAATTCATCGATGTTGTGAGATAGGATCTTTCTATATGCATACATATACATATGTTACTCCAATATTCTATTCTTTCAGACCACAAACTCGTCTTCTGCATCACAATTAACCTCGGACCAGTTTCTGAAGGTGGGAGTTTACTATGAGACACTCTGTCCCGATAGCCGTGAATTCATTCGCAATTCACTTTATGATGCAATGATTATAAATGACTGGATAAAATATATCGATCTAGAATTGGTGCCATATGGAAAAGTAACGGTATGAAGGAGATATTGACTGTCACTGCCAGATTTACATATCGCACCTTAACTGGTCTATTCTGCGCTAGTAATAAAAATTTTGTAACCGGTAAATAAAGTTTCCTATTAATTTGTAAATCCTTTTCCCATCCCGTGCACTCTTGTAACCTGTAAAGTTTGTTGCCATCTCACAAGTTGTTAACAAAACATTGCTCTGTGAACTATGCCATGTCAGAATTTCGACAAATCTTCTTAGCTGAATTACTGAATATTTTGACTGCATTACCAACGAACCTAGAATCACTGGTAACAAGAATTTGTAAAATTTTTCGATAATAAGAATTTCCGGTTACAAAATCATCGGTAACCAGTGATCGGACTTCTACCACATTGTGGTAGATCTGCCACTTTTTTGAGCATCTACCACACAAGGTCTGAAATCTACCACATATTCGCATTTTTGAGTAGTATCGACATAATTTTCTTAAGTTTAAGGGCAAAAATTGTCCAACACTAAACACTAAAAATAGGCAGAATGGGATTATAAAATAAACTGTAAATAAAATATTAAATTTTTTCAATATTAAATTTTTCGGCAGGAAACATTTTTTTATTGTGTTAAATTGCAAAATATATGATTTATAAAAATAATTAATAGCAAAAATGTTAAAAAAACGACGATTTTTGTGAAAGTATTAGCAAATCTCAGTGCATCTAAAGTTTCTAAAGCGTTGTTTACTTTTACTTGCGAATTGTCAAAATCGGCAAATCCCAAGTACCGGTTTCTGGAACGTGCCACATTTGTTCGCTACATCGTGATGTGATAACAAGAAAAACTGGCAGCACTCCGCAAGGTTGCAGAAATCTTTCAAAATATGTTCGAAAAATATCTTGATATGAAAGGAACTGCTTTTGCCAAAAGTCAACGAAATTTTTAGCAACTTCAATCTTGCACTTTATTATACTAAAATTATTTTTTTTTTTAAGATTCTAATTAAGATGTTTGCAATTTATGTTAAACCTTGCAGATTTTTTTTTTTAATTTTTGTACAAAGTTTGATCTAAAACCTGAGATCTACCACATTTTTATAAAATCTACCACATTTTTTTCCAGATTCTACCACACAAATTTTTTTTGAAGTCCGATCACTGTAGGTAACGTGGAGAAAAGACAAAAACGTGCACATCAAAAAAATCCCAAATGTTCAGGAGAGGCAAAAAATGTGCTTAACTGAAGGATGTACCTCCCATTAGCGTTGACTAGACATGGTGCAAACAGCCCTTAGGGTGCGATATGTACATATTTATCATTTAGTACTTTTGTACTCGTACATATGTACATATATTTATCATGCTCCCAAGGCACATTAACCAAGTAGGAACAGCTGGGTTGCAATTTTTTATTTTTTTTCATTCAAAATGGCCCATGAATTGTCATTTTTATTTATAAAATCAACAACAAAATACTCTCAGCTGTTTAATGTGCCTGACACGCGCCTCAAACTGCTCGATAGTGTCGCCAGTACAGAAATCTGTTTTGAATTGCGAGTTTTTTTGCTAACTGTTTTCAGTCATGGACGGATCCCACAACAAACATAACAACTCTTTTCTGCCAGCATGGACACAGCGAGTGCGAGCAAAATGCATTGCATGCCTGCATTGTAGAGCATAACGATGTAAAGGACCAAGTGAAATTAATAAGCTGTCTAATGAATGGTCATGCGAAAAATCTTGATGAGGTACTTAAGACCAAAAAGCATTTATTTGTTTTTAAAATAAATATTTAAAACCAAGCACATCGACAATTTTTTAATTTAAAACTTTAAAATTATTCCGATTTTTAAACCTTTTTTTTAATTTCTTATTTAACTTTGATTGCAAGTGTGCTAATGACTTGGTCATAGATGTGAGCGCTGTGAAGGAGTGTAAAGCCAAACGTAGTACGACAGATTTACTAAAGAAATATGGCGAAAAGACAGATGCGTTGGATATATCTTTTGTGCCATCAGTCACATTCGATGAAGTAAAATTTTACTTTATTAAAAAATCCAAAAATATTACCTAACTATTTGTTATGTTTTTATTGCAGAAATTCGATCGTTGGCGTCAACGTTATTTCATTTACAATTTTTCTGTAGTGTTCTGTCGGGAGTATAAAGCGAAATTTAATACTATACCACCGCATTGTTAGACAAAATATCAATATCATAAAAATGTGTTAAAAAAGTCCTTTTTAATAAATTTGGAATAATGTAATTTAACACTTAAGTAATAAATAAATAAAATTTAGTGAGCAAGCACTTTTAAATAAAATAAATATCAACAACTCCAACATGCGAGTTTGACGGAGTTCACAGTTTGTTTTTGGGAAAATAAATTGAAATTATGTAGTAGGCTCACAAGGAGCGAACCAAGTTATAGTCGCCCAATAGGTGCATCGAAGATACTGTAATAAATATGTACATGAAGAACTAGTGTAAATTATCGGCTTGCTTCGTGGCGCCCGATAAAAACTTCTGCGTTTTCCAAAGCAAAAAATTATGTTGGAAAGCGCCAATGACTTATAAAGTAAAATTGTTTAGTTTAGGTTGAAACGACTGAAGAGCAGAACCACATTCTCACACATAAGCCAAGGATGATGTTATACGACTTTCTCAGGATACCCTGAATTATTTTGTTCGCTCCACCATTTACGATCGGGAATTACCCCATTTCCACGGACGATTTCATAAGTCGAATTGACCGTTCTCTGTCTCTGTGTTTTGTTCTTTTTTTCTTCGCTACAAAATTGATGCAAAATGTAAGTTATTGCTAAAAATTTAAAAATTTCTGTATTAAATTGGTGATGTACACATTTGTTAACAGGGACGAAAAGTTTAAGCTATTGCTCGGAATTGCTTATTCAGTGTTTCCAAGCTTAATTTTAATGGAGATGCTTATTTTGCTTATTTCAAGAAAACGGCCAAGAAATAGATTGCTATTATTCCGTGCGCGTGAATAGTATGGTCCGATGAATTTTGACATCTGATATTTTACAGCCTGCTGGCTCACATTTTCCTTACGAAATAATGGAAGGGCATATATTTCTGTTGAAAACAAGGGGCCTTGTGCTCCTCATAAAAAAATAAAAAACTTTTAGAAAACAATAACAGAAAGCGTAGCAAATTTCTTAAGAACTCGTACTAATAATAATAATAATAGATTGGCGCTTACACATATGTTAGTGTTTGGCCGAGCTTCTCCTCGTACTGCTTAAGAAAATTTGGCTAAATAAATTTTTCTTGACCATTTCTTGGGCGTTTTTTATTCGTCGAACTAAAGAAATGTTTTCAAATAATAACATTAAAAAAAAAAAAGATTTGGTTTTTATTAACCCGTAACTTCAATTGCATTTCTGCCTGGATACATGGTGAAATAAATATAAGGTGATGTCACTTACATAACCTCACTTTTTCTGCATGCCAATTGCGGCCATGAATTTTGGGGTAGCAGAAAAGGGGAAAACTGGCTCACATTTTCCTTACGAAATAATGGAAGGGCATATATTTCTGTTGAAAACAAGGGGCCTTGTGCTCCTCATAAAAAAATAAAAAACTTTTAGAAAACAATAACAGAAAGCGTAGCAAATTTCTTAAGAACTCGTACTAATAATAATAATAATAGATTGGCGCTTACACATATGTTAGTGTTTGGCCGAGCTTCTCCTCGTACTGCTTAAGAAAATTTGGCTAAATAAATTTTTCTTGACCATTTCTTGGGCGTTTTTTATTCGTCGAACTAAAGAAATGTTTTCAAATAATAACATTAAAAAAAAAAAAGATTTGGTTTTTATTAACCCGTAACTTCAATTGCATTTCTGCCTGGATACATGGTGAAATAAATATAAGGTGATGTCACTTACATAACCTCACTTTTTCTGCATGCCAATTGCGGCCATGAATTTTGGGGTAGCAGAAAAGGGGAAAACTGGCTCACATTTTCCTTACGAAATAATGGAAGGGCATATATTTCTGTTGAAAACAAGGGGCCTTGTGCTCCTCATAAAAAAATAAAAAACTTTTAGAAAACAATAACAGAAAGCGTAGCAAATTTCTTAAGAACTCGTACTAATAATAATAATAATAGATTGGCGCTTACACATATGTTAGTGTTTGGCCGAGCTTCTCCTCGTACTGCTTAAGAAAATTTGGCTAAATAAATTTTTCTTGACCATTTCTTGGGCGTTTTTTATTCGTCGAACTAAAGAAATGTTTTCAAATAATAACATTAAAAAAAAAACAGATTTGGTTTTTATTAACCCGTAACTTCAATTGCATTTCTGCTTGGATACATGGTGAAATAAATATAAGGTGATGTCACTTACATAACCTCACTTTTTCTGCATGCCAATTGCGGCCATGAATTTTGGGGTAGCAGAAAAGGGGAAAACTGGCTCACATTTTCCTTACGAAATAATGGAAGGGCATATATTTCTGTTGAAAACAAGGGGCCTTGTGCTCCTCATAAAAAAATAAAAAACTTTTAGAAAACAATAACAGAAAGCGTAGCAAATTTCTTAAGAACTCGTACTAATAATAATAATAATAGATTGGCGCTTACACATATGTTAGTGTTTGGCCGAGCTTCTCCTCGTACTGCTTAAGAAAATTTGGCTAAATAAATTTTTCTTGACCATTTCTTGGGCGTTTTTTATTCGTCGNTGGATACAAAAATTTAAAAATGATCTGTTTATTAACTTTACTTTTAGTACGCAGAAAAAGTGCTAATTTTTATTTGTGGACTGGTTTTGATAAATGTCCGATTAAAATTAGAGTCGGCAGTGATTTGTTCGTGATTCGCATGGTAATTGGATCTGAATTACCAATAAATGAGGATTCGCTCTTAAAATTTTGTATGGCGATTTACGTAATTCGAATGTTGGTCAAGAGTTTCAAACAAATCCAATCATTTTTTTAAAGTTGGTCGCCATTTTGGATCCACCAGATTCGTAAATATCAATCCCAGAAACCCACTGGAAACGTGTTTTAACCCTTGACAATGTTTAAAACGTTCAATATCAACGTTTTAATTTTAGTATATTTTTTTTTATTTGATCGCCATATTGGATCCACCATTTTGAATTTAAAAAAATTACTTCAGATTCGTAATCGGCGACCCCAAAAACTCTCGAGTGCCGGGTTTCGAACAAATCCAATCATTTTTTTAAAGTTGGTCGCCATTTTGGATCCACCAGATTCGTAAATATCAATCCCAGAAACCCACTGGAAACGTGTTTTAACCCTTGACAATGTTTAAAACGTTCAATATCAACGTTTTAATTTTAGTATATTTTTTTTTATTTGATCGCCATATTGGATCCACCATTTTGAATTTAAAAAAATTACTTCAGATTCGTAATCGGCGACCCCAAAAACTCTCGAGTGCCGGGTTTCGAACAAATCCAATCATTTAAAAAAAAAATGGACCGCCATTTTGAACTTCGAAAAACAAATTCCAACCCATTACAATGCGTAAATCGTTCAGTATCAACGTTTTAATTTTACTAGTGTCTTTTCGAGAGCATATTTTCGGGAACTAGATCCATTCTAATTGTCCAAGATAGGTCTGTAATTAAGGGAAAGTTCCCCAATAACACCAGAGTAATTATATGTAAAAACCACATTTTTAGCTGCATTTTACTATGTCAAGAAAAAAAAAATTGAGAACATCAGCGTTTTTATAAAAAAAAAACCGAGAAGTGCGACCTCTAAGAAAACTTTTTTTCAAAATAAAAAAATACGTGTATCCTTTTTCCTATGAATTTCCAAAAAGAGTGTTTTTATGAACCACTCTACTCCAGCCCCATCTATTGGTTCCATTTTTTTGTACGAATATTTCTTATCATGATACTAATACCTATTAGGAATTTCAACCAGATCGGTACTAGATATAAATACGATTTTTTTTTAATATCTCGATTCCAGTGCCATCTGCCGGCTCCATTTTTCGCAAAAAAATATTTTTCAATTAGGGGATTCACAAGACGTGTTAACCGTCGTAAAATCTTAAGCTTAACACTTGTTTATGTAAAATAGCGGTTAAAATGGTTGGGGGGTTGGCTAATTATATATTCTTTATCAGTTTAAAAGAATTTCGGTTTAGTTAGAAATCCCCTAAAACCATTTTAATTAAAAAAGATGTTAACCTTAAGATTTTACGACGGTTAACACGTCTTGTGAATCCCCTAATTATGTTAGTATACGTTTCGCGTTTTCTACATATGTATACGTACCCCAAGCCACCTAGCGGATGTATTTTTTGCAACAGTGTTTTTATTGCATAACAAATATGTATGCATAAGCATATTTCGAAAATGCCCTAAATCAGTCCTGAATTAAGGGATTTCTAAATATCTCGACCCCAGCGCCACCTGGCGAGTTATTTGGTAGCTCATGTAGACACCAGATGTCTAAGGAATAATATCCTAGCCTAGACTTCTCTCATGTATTCTACAGACTGTGCGTTGTTCTCTGGTCGAGGCGCAGAACAGACAATTCATTTAACCATATCCACAGCATATATAAATATCCTCTTAGTCAGCATTGTTCTGTAAGGACACGCCTCATTTAGAAGGTTATCTAAGCTTTGAGATCTCCACTTGTTATACCTTCCAGTAAACTCCTTGCCTGACGCGTTCCTACCGAACTATGCCAGTTTATATCCCTCAGAGGCGGAAGGGCTCGGGACCAACTGGTGTGATGGCCGCGTCCCTTGCGAGATATTCCGCTGTCTCATTACTCTCTATTTCCCTGTGACTCGTTTCCCACGCTAACTGGGTGATATTATGCCTACCAAGGGAAGTAGGTCTTCAATGCAATCGAGGAACAATTATGATTTGATTTCATATGATAAGACAGCTGTGAGTGTCGCCTGGCTGTCACTTAGAATTATGATTCCCTTGATTCGGTGCCTTCTATTTATAGTAATCTTCGCGCAAAGATAGATGGCGTAAGCTACCTCTTGTAAAATTTTTCAGACAGAGCTAAGATCTTGGTTCTGGGTGCGAAGACTCCTGCCCCGATTCCTTCCGGGGATTTTCGGGCCATCTGTGTACCAGTGACGGGTGTCAATCCGAAAGAGTCTCCAGGTTGCTTTGCTTTTAACCTTTTCGCCCTTTTAGAGTATAGTTGTACCATACTGTCCTCCCCCTTCGGTTTCAGCAATTCTAATATTCAGCAGCGTGTCTACCCAATTGCAGGAAAAAGGCTCAACATTTCCCTTCTCCACTTCCCTGCGCCCGTACTTTGGGATGTATTTTCAAAAGCCCCCTCTTTACTGAGCAAGCACAAAGCACTGTTTCGTCACATTCAGGGCTGTGTTTGGGGACCTTCCAGATCTGTATGCTTGTGGAAGGGGTGTAGAGGTGTTGCGTTCAAGATGTTAGTTCCAATATGGTTGTTTATTATCTTCTCCATTGTTTTCAATACTAAGGAGATTAAGTCAATAAGTATGAGAGACTTCGTTAGCGACTGGTTCCTCCGACCTTCACAATAAAGATTATTCGCGCCCTCCCCCATAACTGTGGAACGGAAACTTCCGCAAGACTGCTTTCCTTACGGCCACCAGGTGCGGTATTAGGCTCTCACCACCCCGATGTAGCATGCCTGGCCGGATGCCATCTACCCCTGAAGCCTTGCAGCACTGAAACATGACCAGCGTCGATCTTACGGAATTTTGGATAAATATACTTATTGCCAGTTGCGGTCAGATGGCCGCGGCCTGATCTTCCATATTTCCAGCTCCTTTTCCGGATTAGAGCCCGCGGGGAAGTGCGCTGTACAGAGGGATTGCCCTCCCTTCTTTGCTTTTAGTGTAGGGGCCTTCATAAAGTCAAAATGCTAGATCTGATTCTAGCTTTCCTCTGGGGCTAGAGCCCTATGCAGCATATGAAGAAGGAAGCGAGACGTATTTGCAGCAATAAGAATATAAATAAAGCCTAAAATTTTATCAGGGAGTTAGATTTCAAGACCAGGGCGAACTCCTGTAAAAAGATCCTTGGCGACCTAGCGACCGATGTCCAGAACGTACTTAAATAATGGAGGGAACACTTTTCCACACCATTGAATGGCAACAGCCTGAAAGTGGTGGAGAAGACGAACCCGAGCCCCCAGTCGACTATGACGAGGTAGGAATACCGATTAGGCGGCTGGAAAACAACAAATCAGCTAGAGCTTACGATCCACCAGCCGAGATAGACAAGGACGGCGGCAAGAAACGCATGCCCGATGACTGGAATTTAAGTGAGCTATGCCTAATCCACAAGAAAGGCGAGCCCGCCATACGCACCAACTACCTCGGGATCAGCCTATAGATCAGGTATCTAAAATACGCCAAATAGGATCGACACGCACCATCTATTTGTCGATTTGAAAGCCGCTTTCGACAGCACGAAAAGAAGTGGTCTTTATGGCGCGATGGCTGAATTTGGTTTCTTCGATAGTAAGAGCGAACAATTGCTGACGTATGCCGACGACATCGGCATTATCGGTAAAAGCAAGGGCTACGTCTGTTCTGCCTTTTCAGAATTAGATAGAGAGACAAAGGGAATTGGTTTGGTACTGAACAAGGCCAAACCGAGTATTTCCTGTCATCACACAAACAGTCAGGCATAAAGCAGAATATACACAAGTAGACTTGTCTGTACTACATGTAAAGTATGACGTACCGTCGCATCGTGGATAGGCGGGTGTGCATACCAAATTCCAGGTCTGCAGACATGTATAAAGGAAATTGAAATTTTTCAGTTTGTTTGCTCATTGTTGCGACAGGTATGAACGTTTATAGTACACAATGCAGATAGAACTTCATATGTGTATAGAAAAGTACAAACCCAGCAAACATTTGGAGTAACAAATAACTCAATTTTAGCCCCTATTGCGAGTGTCGACTGGCAGTAGAATAGAAATTTGTCGATCGAGTCGATCATCTTTTATTTTGCTATTGTGTAACTTGATCGATAAAAATTTGTACTATTGTGAATGGTTGACAGAATTGTAAACAGCTGTTTGTTTGTTTACATTTGTTTCTTGAGTGTTTTATTTACATCACTTTTAAAATAATTGCTTTTATTATAAAATTTAAAAAATGGACACAGTTGAAATATGGTTTAGTGATGAGGAAGATGATGTGGAAGCTAATAGATTAGTAGAGTTGGCTAAAGCAAGGAGGGAATTGCGAGATTCGTCGGATCCCTTGGACTTGGAAGGTGTATGTACATGTGTGAGTTTTATGAATAGAAGTTGCGTTCCCGATGCTTCACGGTTTTTAGGCTTTACATGATTTGCAGGAAAAGCTGTTTTCCTCATTAATAAACTTTATGGAAGTTTAAAAAATACGGTACGGTTAAGTTTTTTGTACAATGATGTTGGGTATTTGTGTCCAAACGCGTGACCCGAGTTTAAAAACTTTAACGTACAAGTGTAGTGAAAGAATTCAACTTTAATTTAAAATAAAGATTTCAAATTTCCGAGCACAAGTCAATTAATAAATTATGCAGCAGTTTTTTGTAAACTTTTGATGTTGGTTCTGCGCAAAAACACTGTGGATGGCGTAGCTGGAGTTATATGCACAAGAAATATTGTATATGTATCTATCCCAATAGAAGCGGAGCTTCTTACCCTACTCTTTCCGGAAATTCCTTTGCCTATGTCCTCACTTTCCTGCATCAGTACGACCAACCGCGCAAGTTGCCTTTTGTTGCTTATAATTTTTGATCTGTAATTCAGACACATACAAGCCACGGTGCAGTGAACAAAGGTGGCGCCGTCAATGGTACCGCTACTTTGTTTTTGCCGATTTTGACAGTTGTGGTAACATGTAAATAAACCTTTGTTTACAAATCAGCGAAAGAGAAATTTGAATTAGAAGTGAAAAATCAGTTTAAATTGTGTTAATTTGCAATTTGTGAGTGATTTTTGAGTTGAAGACTGCGTAAAAACTAATAAAATGAAGTGCTGTGTTAAATTGCGACAGCCATCAAGATGCAAGATGCGTAGATGCAAGTGTAGCGCTGGGATGAATCGCTGTATTTTGTATACATAGGGAACGGCTTTGCCGAAATGTTCCTTTATTATTACATTAACAGCATTTCCTCACAATGATTTTGCTTTTGCTCCAAGCAGCCTCCATTAGCAAGTTAACTAATCAATCCCGCTGAGATGCTGCCGCAGTTTTCTGCAGCAGCCTTAATTGCAAAGCAATGGAGTACACTCAAACGTTTGCTGAAGCAGCCCCAATTGCAAGGCAATGGAGTGCACTAAAATGTTACCTATTCTCTAATAGATAAGGTAAAATTTCATTTAGCAAAATTAAAACACGTTTTTCGCTGTAAAGTGAACTGCTTTGGCAGCTTCAATTCGTTCTTCTTTTCGCTCTATTCTTTGTTTACTTGTGGTACACAAATGTCAACGCCCAGGACGGCGCAATCTTGTATTCTATCATTCTTGTGAAAAATGCAATATTTTTGTATTTAGCAAAATTAAAACACGTTTTTCGCAGTAAAGTGAACTGCTTTGGCTGTTTCAACTCGTTCTTCTTTTCGCTCTATTCTTTGTTTACTTGTGGTACACAAATGTCAACGCCCAGGACGGCGCAATCTTGTATTCTATCATTCTTGAACGTACATCACGGTGCAGTGAACAAAGGTGGCGCCGTCAATGGTACCGCTACTTTGTTTTTGCCGATTTTGACAGTTGTGGTAACATGTAAATAAACCTTTGTTTACAAATCAGCGAAAGAGAAATTTGAATTAGAAGTTAAAAATCAGTTTAAATTGTGTTAATTTGCAATTTGTGAGTGATTTTTGAGTTGAAGACTGCGTAAAAACTAATAAAATGAAGTGCTGTGTTAAATTGCGACAGCCATCAAGATGCAAGATGCGTAGATGCAAGTGTAGCGCTGGGATGAATCGCTGTATTTTGTATACATAGGGAACGGCTTTGCCGAAATGTTCCTTTATTATTACATTAACAGCATTTCCTCACAATGATTTTGCTTTTGCTCCAAGCAGCCTCCATTAGCAAGTTAACTAATCAATCCCGCTGAGATGCTGCCGCAGTTTTCTGCAGCAGCCTTAATTGCAAAGCAATGGAGTACACTCAAACGTTTGCTGAAGCAGCCCCAATTGCAAGGCAATGGAGTGCACTAAAATGTTACCTATTCTCTAATAGATAAGGTAAAATTTCATTTAGCAAAATTAAAACACGTTTTTCGCTGTAAAGTGAACTGCTTTGGCAGCTTCAATTCGTTCTTCTTTTCGCTCTATTCTTTGTTTACTTGTGGTACACAAATGTCAACGCCCAGGACAGCGCAATCTTGTATTCTATCATTCTTGTCCATTAGCAAGTTAACTAATCAGTCCCGCAGAGATGCTGCTGCAGTCTTCTGTAGCAGCCTTAATTGCAGAGCAATGGAGTGCACTAAAACGTTTGCTGAAGCAGCCTCAATTGCAAAGCAATGGAGTGCACTACAATGTTCACTGTTCTCTAATAGATTAGGTGAAAAATGCAATATTTTCGCATTTAGCAAAATTAAAACACGTTTTTCGCAGTAAAGTGAACTGCTTTGGCTGTTTCAACTCGTTCTTCTTTTCGCTCTATTCTTTGTTTACTTGTGGTACACAAATGTCAACGCCCAGGACGGCGCAATCTTGTATTCTATCATTCTTGAACGTACATCTACTTCAAGAATGATACATGAACCAAAAATACAAGATCACCTAATCAAAGAAGCAAGAAAAAAGTATATTTCTGAGTGTTTTTGACATCTGCCTAAGAATGAAAACAAACAAAGAAAACGAAAAAGGCGCGGTGATTGAGTGCGATTAAATTGGTATTTATTATAAAATATACAAAGTGAAACTTGATGACAATTAGCAAAAAAAGTTCATGAAATATGGTTTTCATGATTGAAAGTGTTTTACAATCGCATATCATTACCACGGGTCGATTTTTCAATGCCAACGTTCTGGCCACAAACGTGCACCTCCTTTTCACGCAAATTTACGCCTTTTGGCAAACCAAACATACGCACAAACTTGTTCCGATCACACAGCACTTTATTTTATATCATAAATATGTAATAAACCAAAATTTATAATTAAAATCGCTGCAGAAAACACATTCAATCGCTAAAAAATCACTACGAAGAGGTAGAAGACGGTGTAAACAAAACCGAAAAACGTCAAAAACGCTACGAAAACTTTTTTCTGAAAATCGATTACAAATACAACGATGGCTGATTAGGTGATCTGTAGTCGTTGGTTCATGAGAATGATAGAATACAAGATTGCGCCGTCCTG
>NW_016161597.1:0-18697 GCF_001687245.7 Rhagoletis zephyria
TCATCTGCGTGAACTCGTCCACACTCGACAAGTCCACACGTTGGAGCAGTTGCGGGANTGCAGGGTAATTCCTGTGGTCTGGATGAACGGGACCACCTCGATATCATCATTGGTACCTTATCCGATCATCTGCGTGAACTCGTCCACACTCGACAAGTCCACACGTTGGAGCAGTTGCGGGAGTTCGCTCAGCTAATTGCACCACATTCGTTCATTGTTGCCACACCCCGTGCGGAAATAACTCGTTCGGATAGACAGAGGTCAGTGCCACGGGAAATTTCGGCAATAGATGATCCACCGGATGATTCTTCATATTGGGAATATACCGCTTCGTTTCTTGGGTCCGACTCCGATGACAGGGAATGTGCATACTTGAACAAGCAAAAGAAACCAATTAAAGCATCTCAGAAACATAGGTATTCGAAACCAGTCGAGGATTATAAAAATGACAAAAATCCAAAGGGGAATGATAAGAAAGTAGGACTATCATCGACCCATTTTTCGTTTTTGAGGGCGACGAAAATGTACGATGTGCAAAATGTCTCGTGTGGAGCCATCACTTCAAAAAGTGTCGAACGCAACCGAATAGGGGGATCTGCTACAAATGCACACGACCAGGGGTTACGCCTGATCAATGCCCGTGTTCAAAAAACGCATAAGGGAGTCGATTGGGAATAGTAGTCCATCGTACTCAGAATCCACAACTTTATCTAAATCCACTGTCTCTAATAATCCGCACTCTACCGAAGTCCCTCTACAAATAGAGAAATCTTCAGTCCCGAATTCTAATAATAATTCTACTCTGATTCTTAACGAGTATAATCAAACTCAAAGGGATGGCAAAGAACCATCAATCCAATGTTCTGATCGAACACCACCAATTACCAAACCTACTTCAGCTCCAGTCCCTAATCACAATCAAGACGGAGACAACAAAGTTAACCCACCACGACTCCGCGATGTTTTCTTTATCTCAGAAAAATGCTTGACATATAATATGCCGAACGATCGTCGCGAGCTGAAGTCACAGTCATTTCACAAACATTTTATGAGAAGTACAGATGGGGGAAGTTGCAACCTACCAAAACCTCCATTGGTCTTGCCGATAATTCGATTTCATTTAAGGCCATTGGTAAAGTGGATGTATTATATACGGTCGGTAGTCTTACCCGACTGGTGCCAACTCTTGTCGTGCCTATCTCACTGAAACACCCAATTATGGGACGGACATTCCTTGAGGCCTTCTTTTTCGAACTGGTGCAGAACCAAGAGAAAGTTCAACGATTTTTAAAACATACAGCCAAAGGTGATACTGAAGAAGTTGCATCCGCTAAAGTCGAAATGGTTACGGCGGATAAATTTATTAATTTTTTTAATCAGCCACCAGGGAGTGGGAAAGAACAAGCTCAGGTATCTTCTATGAGTAATGATCTGGATCCAGTTGACGCTTCCACACTCGGTTTTGAGGGTGAACTAGATACCCCAAAAATAACGAGCGTCAGCCTTCCACATAATCTCACCCCAGATCAAAGACAAATGTTGGACGCCGTTCTCAGACTTTTTAATCCAACTCCTGAGTCTGGTCCTTTAAACGTCACTAATCAGATCGAACACGTAATTGATACGGGTGATGCAAAACCCGTCACGAAACGCCAGCATCCAGAATCTCCATATGTGGCTGAACAAGTTCAAGCCGAATTGGATAAAATGCGTAGTCGTGACATCATTATGACAATCGAAGAAAGCCCTTGGCGGTCACCAATTCTGGCTGTAAAGAAGAAAGACGGAACGTGTCGCGTGTGCTTGGACGCAAGAGAATTGAATAAAATTACCGTTCCAAATGCCTATCCAATTACGGATACTAACCAAATTTTAGCACGACTAAAGTCAGCTAAATACCTAACCAGTATTGATCTGTCTCAAGCTTTCTTTCAAATTCCTTTGGCAAAATCGAGTCAACTGAAAACCGCTTTTGCATTCGGTAACAGACTTTATGCTTTTCGTCGCATGACGATGGGGTTGAGAAATTCACCCGCCACATTAGCCATTCTCATTGATAAAATTTTCCGTGATTTGGTTGCACATGCATTCGCATATGTGGACGATTTCATAATTTGCACTTCGACGTTTGAAGAACACGTTAAGATATTGGCTATTGTTGCAAAACGTTTGGCTGGGGCCGGCTTAACCATCTCAACATCCAAATCGAATTTTTGTTGTAAACGATTGGAATTCCTGGGCTACGTTTTGTCTCAAGAGGGTTTATCGGCGAATCCATCCCGTATTCGAGCGATTGTTGAATTTGCGCGGCCCAAAACGGCAAAAGAAGTCAGACGGTTCGTTGGTGCAGCAGGCTGGTACCGTAAATTTATTCCAAATTTTTCGGAGATCACAGCTCCCCTTTGTGAATTGTATAAAGGAAACCGAAAAGGACCCATTGAATGGAATACCGCTGCTGAACAAGCCTTTCTCAAACTCAAAGAGTGTTTAACTACCACTCCCGTTCTGACTATGGCCGATTATTCAAAACCATTCAAGGTTTATACCGATGCCTCGCTTATCGCAGCGGGAGCTGTTCTAGTACAAGAACATGATGGGAATGAACGTGTGGTTCAGTATTTTTCTAAGAAATTCTCGGAAGCCGAACAAAATTATACAGCATCCGAACGGGAATGCCTAGCCGTTCTCTTAGCGGTCGAAAAGTTCCGTCCATATTTTGAGGGTCGTGAATTGGTTGTGGTAACGGATCATGCAGCGTTACGCTGGCTACAAACTCTCAAAGATCCAACTGGTCGCTTATGTCGTTGGGCGATCCGATTATCACCATACGATCTCAAAATTATTCATAAACCAGGAAAACCTTTGAAACTTCCTGACGCCTTATCTCGTTCTTTTGCTCTTCACAACATCGTTCGTAGAAATCCAATTGACCTTCCGAGTAATTTACACGTTAATCGCNGACCCAAATACTGGCGATAAATGGTACAACAAAATGCATGCCATGGCCTCAAAACAACCATTAGATAGATATAAAATCGAAAACAACCTTCTATATCATCGATTGAAATTTTCCAATCAAAGTGCGGAAATACTGTGGACACTTTGTGTACCATCTTCTGAGAGAGCCAAAGTTCTCGATGAAAACCACAACCAACATTCGCATCAGGGTGTTTGGAAAACTTACAGACGTATCTCACAACGCTATTACTGGCCAAACATGTATGAGTCCGTTTACCAGTACGTTCGGCAATGTGAACTATGCCACCAAGTAATGAGAGCACCAAAACACCTCACGGCGAATATAGAGAACCAAAACGACCGGGTAGGCAATTATCGATTGACTTCGTCGGTAAGCTGCCCATGTATAAAAATCGTAACCAATGGATCTTCGTAGCCATCAACTGTTACTCGCGATATCTCTGGGCGCAGCCCATGAAAAATGCAAACGCCATATCGGTAGTCAATTATCTTCGACATATATTCACGGTGAATGGCTGCCCCGAACTCATTATAACAGATAATGGTACTCAATTCATCAGTCAAACTTTCGCAAAGCTTTGCGCCGATTATAACATCAAACACATGAAAACGCCTTTGTACCATCCACAAGCCAATCAGGTCGAGGCGACAAACAAAAGCATTAAACTTAGATTACGTGCTCACATGGCTGACCTTCTTGAACATTCCCCCTGGAAAAACCATCAGTCTCGTGTTATTCATGATATTAACACTTCAGTGCATTCAGCCACGGGCTACCCGCCTTATTTCCTGCACACTGGTCGTGAATATGTGAAAGATGGAAACGAATATAAATTATTATTGGATGTAAATCCATACCATACACAGGATGTGGAACAGCGTAAAGTCCTGGCTGATGAAATTCGAGACAAACAGTTCGAGCAATATCAACAAACCGCACAACGGGCATTGACCCGCAAAAGAGAACGCCATTTCGAGATAGGCTCGGAAGTGTACATTCCCAATCCTAAACAGTCCGTGGCCGGAGAGGGCTATACACAAAAAACTAGCCCCACCAAAAATTAGAGCCTATGTTTCACGGAAACTTGGTTCGAATTCATATGAACTGATCGATGCTAAACACCGAGTGCTTGGCAATTATTCCGCCGATTTAATCACAACACGTTAACTCATTCAGTAAATTCGCCTTCTCAAGAATTTCGATGAATATATGGCGGGCCTCCATACTCCTTTGATTCTGCCTTATTACAGGGTACCCAGCTGGAATAAATTAATTAAGTTTAGTTTTGTTATATCCATAGTTTTGTTATATTATATCCTCAGTACATTGCTAGTAAATCGATCAAAGCAAACAAGAAAAGATTCATAACCAAATCATTTACCAATGCCTTTCATCTACCGTAGCTTATGTAATGCGTACTGAAACTAAATACGAAAGAGGGAACATTTGTACATACATACATATGCGCTTAAAGGCGAACTGAACGAGTCAGGATGGGGTTGATAAAGATCATGTAGAACGATTTCGATGTAAGGTCTAACGTCGATCAAACCACAGCCCGTGAATCGCATTCGAACCACCATTCTAATATCCCTACTAAACGCTCCACATTTTTTTTGTTAACGTGTCGCTGAAGACGAGAGGGGGATAATGATCTATTATTTTTTATTGCCCAAATAATAGACATAAGAACAATTATAAGAAACTAGAGTGCCAGTTACTGTCGAAATTCGACAGTTTTTCTAGTTTTAGAAGCCTTGGAGAGGTTTTCTATCTTAACACGTAGCAAAACTTATACGGAACAAATTAACTAACCGGAAAATCTTCTGCTAAAACGTAACTAAATTTTTCTTATCTGAGAAGGTCTTTGGAGGACTTCGGCAGGACTTGGAATTGACCCGATACATTCAAGTTTATCGATAAATTTCAATGATTTGATACATATCGATAGTTCGATGAATTTCACTAAAATTCGATAACTCAACTAAATTCGTTAACTCGACCAATTTCGGTAACTGTGAAATTCGATGGCTCGATAAATTTCGATAACTCAAAAATGTTAAGACTTTGGATACCTTTATAAATGTTTACTTTTGACATTTCCACATTTTTCGAAAACTATCTAAACATTTTGATAACTCCTTACGACATAATTTGAAAATTCCATAAACTTCGCTTCGTTGAACCAACCAAATTCAGTAGATCAATAATTATCGATAACTCTGTAAGTTGAAAGACCTCCATGCATTACGACATCTCGATATATTTCGCTAAGTCTATAAATAATGATAATTCAAGAAATATCGATAACTTGATACATTTCTTTAACTTGACAAATTTCGTTAATCTCACACGTTTTTATAGCTCGATAACTACCCGTAAATTTGGACAACTAAGTTTCTGTGTCTATAAATTGCGACAACTCAGTAAACATTGATCAGTTTTAAAAATTCGATACGTTGCGATAACTTAATTAGCATGGATAAATTTCGATAATTATACACTTCGATGATTCGATAAATTTCAGTAACCTTTTTGGCTGATTTTATTTCGATTCCTATCGCAAAATTTCAACTCTGTTAACCTAATTCTTATGTATTTCTCATTGTCTCCATTTTCGTCTTTATCTCAATTTTCCTCTTTGTCTTCACTTTTGTCTTTTTTTGTCTTCATCGTTATCACTTGTTTCTCCATCTTCATATTTATCTTTATTTCAAAGTGTCGAGGACATGGACACTAANTTGTCTTCACTTTTGCCTTTTTTTTGTCTTCATCGTTATCACTTGTTTCTCCATCTTCATATTTATCTTTATTTCAAAGTGTCGAGGACATGGACACTAACTTAATCCAGTTCGATTAGATTGAATTTTCCTTTCTTTGTAAAATGCGTGCGGCCGGCAACATCATTTTGCCATTGTGAATATACATTTCAAAAATGCTTTGTAATAGTTGCTATTGTAAGCGAGCCATGGGGTGACCTGTGTCCGCAATTAAAATTCTTTTTCGCTTCTTCTGTAACGACCGCCGCAGCCGCATCGCACCTGCATTTTCAATTTTCCGTTTCATAAGCCACTCGGGCTCAAAATTGTCGTTGTATTGCATTAATACGTTGAATTACTTCAATAAAAGAATTATTTAAACTATTTGAATTATACGAAATCCCAATCGGTTTTATTTATTGTGGATTTAGTTTCTCCGGTGCACGCTGTGCCGCTCTAATCAATCCCCTGAGATTGAACACAAAGTTTAATTTCAAATACGAAGTAAAACAAAATGCGAAACGCTTGAATTGAGCAGGTTGCAAAAACAACCATTAACAAATATGGAAATTTTTAAACGAAAATTTTCAACCAATTTCGAAACTATAAAAACTCTCCTCATCTACAGAAAATTACCTTTCCAACGGTGTTTTTGGTTTTGAAATCGGTAACTTTACCTTGGTCTTCCTCTTTGTTTTTATCTTTCACATCTTTGCTTATATCCTTTTCTATTCACGTAGATGAGATGAGGTGCGATGACGTGATAAGATGTGACGTGATTTTATATGATGTGATAGGATGTCATGTCATGTGTTGTCATATCCTCTGATGTCATGTCATATGATGTCATACCATATGATGTCATATCATGTGATGCCACGTCATGTAATGCCATATCATGTCATACGATGTCATATCATGTGATGTCAAGTCATGAGATGTCATGCCATATAATGTGATGTCATATCATATGATGTCATGTCACGTTATATCGTGTGATGTGATATCATATTATGTGATGTAATATATTGTGATGTCTCATCATATCATGTGATATTATGTGATGTGATGTCATGTAATGTGATCACATTCCATGTTCCGATTATTAAATCGGTAACCCTGTCGATAACTGTTTCAATAAAAATACCGATAACAATATCCATACACATATAGAAAAATACAACGATTATAAAATCGATTAATTCAGCGATAAATATAACAATCGTCAGTATCGATTATTGTACATATCGTTAACAATATAAATGACTAAATCGATAACAAAATCAATTATTTAATCGATTGTTATACCGATAACAATATCCATTATTGTATCGATAACTATATCGATTATTTTATTGATTATTATATCGACTACAATAGCGGTTATTTAATAAATAACAGCATCGATAACAATATCGATTATTTTATCGATAGCAATATCGATTATTATATCGATAAGAATATCGAGTTTTATATCGATAACAATATCGATCTTCATCCTCATCCTTTTCTTCATATTTATCTTTATTTTTGCATATTCCTCTTCACCTTTACCTTAAAGTGTTTAAATTTACTTTGATCTTCGTTTTTGCCTGTACCTCTAGGCATCTTTGTTTTTGTTTTTATTCTCAAACCGGTTAACCGCTGAGAACCATTTCCATGTGCATTATTCCCCTCGAATTTGACGATTTACTACCAACCAACTGCCGCTAAAGAAGTTTCACTTCATAAATTCAAGAAATGTTCTTACCCTTTCAGTTACCCTAATTCTTATGTATCTGTCATTGTCTCCATTTTCGTCTTTATCTTCACTTTTGCCTTCTTTTTTTTTACTTCATCGTTATTATTTATTTCTTCATCTTCATATTTATCTTTATTTCAAAGCTTAAGCATAGTATTCTGTTCCCGTTTCACGTGAAATGGCTGTCAAAATCCATACAAAATGCATTGCCGTGAAATATGCGTGAAATTCCACATGTATCTTACAGCATTGTAGTACTCTGTTCACGCAGTGAAAACACCGTGCAACATGCCAGCAACATGATGCCAGCAACATTTTTTCACACCTATTTAAAATACACATGTCATTTAAAACTGAGCAAAAAGTGACAGCTCGTTGAAATTGACAGCTGTTGGTGAATTTGAAATTCAAGCAAACATTGGAAAAAGTGAGTTTATTTAAAAATAATAACTTTAAAAACTCAACTCAACCGTTTCTTTCTCCGAGGAAGAGAGGAAAAAACTACTGGCGGCAGTAAAAGAATTCCCTTGTATTTGGGATAAACAGAGGAAGGACCACAGCAACCGAAACGTACTAAGCAGTGCTTGGTACAAAATCAGCGAAATGGTCGGTAAACCTGGTAAGTTGTAATTATTCGGATATGGTGCATTTATTTACAAATCAACATTTTAGAGGAATCTTGTAAAGCAGCGTGGAAGAGCTTAAGGGATAGTAAGCGGTACTACGCCAACAAGGCCTAAAAATCGGGAAGCGCCTGCGATTTAGAGGACTACAACTTTGCTGGTGAAGTGGCTGAGTTTGAGTATTCCGAGGACATGTCATTTTTAAATGAAACGTCTTCGCAAAGGGTGTAAGTAAATTTTTAAAGCGTTTTTTTTTTTTAATGCATAGGTAAACTGAATATTTTAGAACATTTTCAAGTATGGACAGCGGAAGAGCAGTAACTAATTCCGAGGAACTTTTGCCTTCCCCCGGTTATAATTATGTAAGAATTAGTTTAATCTACGATATTTTATTAATGTAAACAATTTTATGAATGCCTTTCCTTCTCTTTCCAGATGCTGACGCCCAGTACTTCCCAAAAGCGCTCAAATGTTTCTAGCGCGGCTTTAATGCAATCTTCGGCAGAGAAGATTGTTGAGCAAATGGGCAACATAGTGGAGCTACGTAAAGCGGAGATGGCTCAGAAGTCAAAGTTTGAGCCTCTTTTGAAGCATTGGAGTCGCTTCTTCTTTTTGATAAAATTGTTTAGAAAAATTTTAGCAATGCAGTTTTATAGCCAGTTAAATTTTTGTAGGGTGTAATTATTAAACTTTGTTGAATTTTTAAATTTTTGCAATAAGTTTTAAATGTGGATTTCTGTGGAGCTAATTATGCAATTTGCTAAACTTATATAAAAAATTATAAACATTAAACAGATAAAAGAAAAGTAGCCAAAATTGGTAAAAATATCACTTAAATCAGCATACCACAAGTGTAGGTACAATACTAAGTACACGGTGGTTTTTATTAAATATTAGAAAAGTTTTTAAGGTTGAAATGTCTTTGATATTTTTTTTAATACGGTTCGTGCTTTAGCGAAAACCATAAAAATCAAACTTCTAGTTTTTTTATAGAGCTTAGAAAAATTCAACAAATATTCACAACATTTAAAACTTTTTAATATGAAAATTTTTGGGTATGCTTTTTATAGCCTGTAAAATTTTGGCCGCTGAAAAATTGCGTTGATTTTTAATTATATTTTTCTCGCTGACGGCTTTTTTCATACTTTCACTTTATCATACCAAAATTTTACAGGCTATAAAAAGCATACCCAAAAATTTTCATATTAAAAAGTTTTAAATGTTGTGAATATTTATTGAATTTTTCTAAGCTCTATATAAAAATAGAAGTTTGATTTTTATGGTTTTCGTTAAAGCATGAACCGTATTTTTTTGTAAATACAAACATCATACCAAAATTAAAATACTATTCTATATTCACAAAATGTATAATAAATGATTATTTAAGCGGCTTACATTTAATTTTAATTTTATATTTTAATTTTAATTTAAAAGACAGACAAATCAATTACTTAAGAGGTGAAGGAAAATACATTGGTCAAAATCTTTAGGTATGCAGTTTTGTAGTTAATTCGATTTCAGTTTAGTACAGTTCAAGTATCAAGTAGCTAGGACTTACAGTTGATTTTTTAGAATTTCTTATAAAAATAGATTCATATAAAAATTAATTTTGTTCATGTAGTACATTGAAGAAAATACGCAACACCCTCAACAAAAAGAAATTCTAAAAAATCAACTGTAACTCCTAGCTACTTGAAACTTGAACTTTACTAAACAGAAATTGAATTAACTACAAAACTGCATACCCAAAGATTTTCTAAAAATTATAAATAAAAAGTTTGAAATATTGATTAACATTTTTTAAAGTTTGAATATCTTTTGTGAATTCTGCACAAAGTTTGCAAATTTGTTTATGTTGATTTTGTTATAAAATCGGCTATATAAATGAACGAAAAAGGTTTACGATATAAAACATTTTGAATATTGTGGAAAAAGTAGGTACGGTGGATATGAAACGAAAAATTATTTGAAAACTCTCGATCCAAAGAAAACATTATACTTTCGGTCTTGTCATCTAAAATTAAAAAAAGGAATATGAAGATATGTGCAGAGTTGAGTAGGTTTAAGTCATACCTTTCCAATTTAATCCAAACAAGCTGCTCTGCGTTGCCAGGGTATCGATCCCACATCGGAATTAAAAAACGTCAGCAGGTATGATCGAACTTGTGATGCTGATTGTGGAAGCCTTCCAGGTTGACCACTGCGAACTTCCGATGAAAAAAGTGAGTTTGTAGGGATGTGGTAGCGAAATTCGCCTCTTACCACTTCTCCGAATTCACTGTATTCATCGGCGTAATTCGAAGGACAGTATTGAGATCTACGAGTTCTTATAAGATAATTATGTAAATAGCAACACGCAATAACGATTTTTTGCGCTTTTTCTGGAGAGCAAAACATTTTTCTTGAGAGACAGTAGAACTTCGAACACAGTATTCCAAATGCATTTTCGATGCATCGCCGCGCTCTGCTTAGCCTGTAGTTAAATATTTGTTGGGACTCTTCCAATCTTCTATTTCGTATTGGTACAAAAGGCTTCATAATCCGCTGATGCAAGGGGAACGCATCGTCAGCAACAAAAACATACGGATGTGCATCATCATCTGGAAATTGAAGTGTTTTACTAAGAATAGCTTGTCCGAGAGTACATTTTTGAAATATCCCAGCATCTCCTTCGCTTCCGTAAGCCCCAATGTCCAAATATGTGAATTTATAGTCACCGTCTGCTGCAGCCATCAGTACCAGACTGAAGAAACCCTGAAAGAAATCATGCACATTTATGGGTTTAATGAAATGTCATTAGAAAGTGATTCAGATGAATTCTTTGTCTTCATTTTTTTTTATTTAAAAAAATCCAGTTAACCTTGTAGTTATAAAATAAACTTCCGGAATTCTGCGGGCATTTTATAGCAACATGCTTGCCGTCGAGGGCACCTGCACAATTTGGAAAATCCCACTTAATAAAAGACTCTGCAATACGCTGCATTTCCGCTGCTGCTTACTGATACGATACACGGACGCAATGTGCCGTTGAAGCGTTCCACAAGCAAAGTACCTTAAATTTTAAGGAATTAAAAAACTCGGGTAAATTTAATATTATATTTTATAGGTATTGACTTACTCAAACACAATTGCCAGCTTTTCTTTCGGAGAAATTTCATCGATTGGATGTGTTCGCTTCTTTGGCTGTAGTAAAGGTGAAACGAGCGCGTACAACTCGTTGAAACTTCTCAGGTCCATGTGAAAATTTTCTTTAAATCTGCTTTCACTGCTAACGAGATCTTCAAACTAGAAATTAGGTCAAAGGCTCATTATTGCTGATTGTAAACTATACAATTTAGAAGCTTACATCCTTGGCAAAACGCCCCTTTGTACATCTTTCCTGCAAAAACGGATCCACTTTCTCGCGTTGAGAATAAGTTTTCGTTGCCCCTGCAATCATTGCCACCATTTGCGCACCTGCCAAACAAGCTGCTTCCTCTAATAGTGCTGTTTGCATTTTTCTGTCATCAAGTCACTTTCAATACAAATAAATAGGCGATGCACCGACACTGCTGGGTACTGCTGTTGGTCCGGAATATGAAAAATTTAGTTGAAATCAATTGGAAGTAGTTAAATCTGTAAAAAATAACTTCATTAGTAATATTAAATTGTTTTAAAACCTCTTTTCTTACCAAAATTTGCCGACTGGTACTGAGGCGATGCACCGACACTGCTGGGTACTGCTGTTGGTCCGGAATATGAAAAATTTAGTTGAAATCAATTGGAAGTAGTTAAATCTGTAAAAAATAACTTCATTAGTAATATTAAATTGTTTTAAAACCTCTTTTCTTACCAAAATTTGCCGATTGGTACTGAGGCGATGCACCGACACTGCTGGGTACTGCTGTTGGTCCGGAATATAAAAAATTTAGTTGAAATCAATTGGAAGTAGTTAAATCTGTAAAAAATAACTTCATTAGTAATATTAAATTGTTTTAAAGCCTCTTTTCTTACCAAAATTTGCCGATTGCTACCGTTGCGATGCACGTCAATTTCTTTGTTTACATTTGTTCACTTTTAGTTTTGGCGTTTCTACTCATCTGACAATAAATGTTGCTATCAACATTTCACGCCAAACAAAATAGATGTTGCTAGAGAATTTCACGCCTGTGAAGAGAGTACTACCCTTTAATAGGAGCGTTCCTTATCTCCCAGAAATAGTCAGAAAAAGTCCGAAGTAGTCAGATTTAGTCCAAAAAGCGTTCCTTAACCCGGAAATGACAGCACAAATGAGAGAGCAACACTCAGTGAGAGTGACTCTCATCAGTCCGAAGTAGTCAGATTTAGTCAGAAGAATTTTTTCTGGCAAAATCCTGAAAAGTGTCAAACTCAACTGAGTTTAAATTAACGGAAATTAAAGAATACGCAAAAAGTGAGAATAATCTAAAAAGTGAATTTGAAATTGGAAGGAGGCAAAAAATAATTGATATAGTAAGTGTTTATTGTGCTTGTGCTTGTGTGAATGTGTTTTGTACATACATTTCCATTCTTATTTGACGTTAGCTTTGTTGTTGCCATTCTTCGGACTAAAAATTTGGTTTTTTGCGTTCCTTTACTTTTCCTGTTATTCTCTTTTAGTGAGCGCATTTTGCTTACGCTCTGGCATTTTGACACTTTTCAGATTATAGCCCAAAAAGATACGGAATGAACCTAATTTCAAATGTGTAGTGAAACAACAGGCGAAACATGTCAAATTGAACATGTTGCAGCAACATCTATACACAATTCGAAAATGTTTAAACGACGGTTTTTCAGCCAATTGTGAAACCATAAAAACTCTGCTCAACTACGGAAAAATGCCTTTCCAACGGTGTTCTTGGTTTTGAAATCGGTTCGGTAGAATCGCCAAACGAACGGAGACAAAATTTATGTTAGCGTATTAATATACAGATGTAAACATAACAAAACTGTCAAAGCTAAACTTCAAAATGGGGGAAATTGCCCGATGAATGTACGTAACAAATAGTTATTCAAGACACGAACCATCATATCGGTATAGACACGAATTGACATGGCCACTATGAAAACGCCCATACTGACATACGATAAAGGAATCGGTGGTCACATACCGCGAGGCTAGAAAAATATATTTTCTTTTTGGAATTGGACACGGAGCGAACCACACTCATCAGCCCTCGCAAGAACGGAATTACAACCAAGTAATTAAAGTGGATTAAAAGCTTGTATTAAAAGCTGGCGACATTCGGGGAGTCGGTACTCACCCCTCAGTGGAAATTAATAGAGGCAAAAGGTGCCGTCACATTCCTTCCGGCAAATCCCCAGCCATGTTGTTGCGTAGAATAAAGAAGTTGTGAGCATCAAATCTGGACTATTCATTTAACAGCAATTGAGTCAATACAAAATCATTACACGTAAGTCAGCCACTTTCTTGCCATCATCCATTGGAAACGAGCTATCCATCAACCGTAAATAAAGATTCCTGTTTGGACCGACAAACCAAGGTCAAGCAAATCACTTCTTCAATTTTAAACCATGTTTAAGACACTGCTGCAAATTTCTATAATGAATTACATACCTAGTTTTATTATTTAAATCAGCTATTAGTTTAGGTTGAACCATGCTACCAATTTTTTTATTTTCACAACAAAATGGTAAGTCATTATGTATATCATGAATTTAATGAGGATATTCCAAATCAACCTCAAAAATAAAACCATATGAAGAGTTTTCTTCTACTGTGAAAACATCAAAATCATTAACATTATCCAACCACTCAAATTTAGCATAGGGAAGATATTCGGACATAGCCCAACCATATAAATTATTTGCATCTAATTACATAAGATATTTTCTGGTTTATGACTATCATAATTGCTCATGTATTTATTATTTGCAATAGAATATCGGTTAGAACATTGGACTAGACCAGCCCTTATACCCTTCTTTATGAAGCTATAAATATCAATACTTGTAATTAATTGTAATTCAATTTGTGTTGTCTTTAGCATTGCATCCCACGATAATCCGGGGGCAGTAAAATATTGGCAAGGATCTAGGTTATAAATTTCTAAACAAATTTTTCCGAAATTTTGAAAAATATCTGTTAATAATATTACGTCTGTTTTTAAATAAATTTCTAAGTAATCACGTAATGTTGAACAATTAAAAGTTCACCACACTTTTTGAGCATGCTCATAGTCGCTAACACTACATTCTTCATTTATTAATTTATTGAAAAAATGTTCACGAGGTGGTAAACATGAATCTTGAAGGCGTTCAATGCTATTAAAATAATCGTAAGGAAATATCCCTTTACTTTTAAAAGATTGAATTCATCTTCATCAACGAAGGTTGTTCGCACTACTCTAAAATCATTATTAGTTAAATTTTTGGCTAAACTAGATAAACTAGAAGACATAAATCGAAAAGAATCTAAAAACCTAAGTTCAATGCTTGAATTAATATTAAAATTAATATGTTTTGATATGGACACATACAATTCCTTATTTAGTGGAATAATATTAATACTTCCTGGAATATTTGAAAGTTCTTTAACGTATAAATGACAATCATATGAGGAAAGGTTATGGAAAAATATTGGAATAAATTTTGCGATTTTAAAATTTAAATTACAATCATTATGAGCTGGACCTCGATATTTTCCAGTTAGTTGACAATGATCTATTACTCTATCGATTCCTAAGGGTTTTTCACAAATTGAACAAGTACTACTATTATTTTGTATATCTAATTCAGTTGAAGTGAGGAAATTTATGGGTTTTATCTTTTTTAAATAATTAAAATAAATTTATCTAGCATCATCAATCAAACCTTTAATAAATATCGAAGCTGAATCCTCACCAGTATATATTTTAAGATTATCTAAAGAATCATTAAATGCACATTTAATATAATAACTAAATGCACATGGCTTATGCTTCGGAATTGCTTTGCTGTTATTTGAAATTTCTAAATCTTCCTCTACTAAGACACATTCAAAGTCAGCATAAACAGTAAAAGGAACCTCTAGCCTATTTTTAAAGTTTTTAAACACCAATTTACTTTTTTCAGCTTCTACCATCCTTGTAACCATTTGTCCACATTCAGACTTATGTTGACTGAGTCTTTCTTTAGTGGGAAACATTTGTAGACACATGTTGCATAAGAACGTTTCATGTTCATTTGATGTTAACTGCTTACTTATCAATCTAAAATTTCAAAACTATAAATTAAAGATTTTTTACTTATAAAGTATGAATATATATTTGTATAAGTATATTTGTTTATAACTAAATAATTACCTTCAAATATTTTTTNAATATTTTTAATCCATACATAATGGAATAGATCATCTTTTTGGAGTAATAACAGATTTATATGAGTGTCTTTTTCTTCTTTTGTGTGATAATATGGACCTTCAACACTTTTAACAACTTCATTGAATCCGAAGACATTAATGCTAATGGTAGGATTTGTATCCTCAAATATCTTTATATCCTTCAGCGCAAGTGGAAATGTTAACATTTCAAAGTTTATTAAAAGGCCATTCCTCAAATAAATAATTTCAGACTCCATGTCATCAATGTGATAGCTAGAACATTTCTGTGGATGACTTGGGGAATATAGAGATGAAATGATTGCCCATTTGAAACAATATACACTTAAGTCTCTTTTTATGTGGTACATGCGTTCCTCAGAAAGCCGCATAAAAAAAATCCGCATAAAAAAGTTCTTTACTTTCATATAAAAACAGGGGATGCGTTCCAGCATTTTCAAAGCCGCATAAATTCAGATACTCCATGTAAAAAATTCTAAAAAACCGCATAAAAAATTCCGGTGAGGCACTATTGAGCAAAAAAAACTATTTATTTCTTCACTTCAACACTTATTATTCGATGTAAAACCGAACATTAATGAAATAAATAAAATTTTATCTGTATTTTAACCAAAAAAAAATATAAATATAAAAATACCACAATAAATACATGAATTATGTAAGAATACATAAAAAAAAATTTTAGAAAATATATTATTGTTATTATTATGTAAGAATACAAAGACAAATTATTTATCAGAAGCATGGTCTTTTACATACTGAAAAAAGTAATAAAAACTCTCAAAAAAGCAAGTGAAATAATGGTTTAAAAAACCGCATAAATTCAAATCCGCATAAAAAAAATCCGCATAAAAAGAGACCTAAGTGCATATCATTGTTTTTTACATTGATACAAGCTTTTTTATCGAAGATGAATTTCGGTAATCTTATAAAACTTGAACCCTTTATGGGTTTATACTGATTAATATTTAGTTCAAGACGCAATACATTTATAAGCGTCCAACCACTATCACGCTCTTCAAATTCCGACATCTTCTTCTCAATTTCCATAAAATGAACTAAAAATATCTCCTCCAAGTCAGTATTTTGGTCCAATATCATAATTTTTGATTGATGAGATTTTATATCTATAATATCCACCTCTTCACTCATTTTATAATATTCGCAAAATATTTCAAAATTAAACTTCAATGCGTGATGTTTTTCTAACATCTAATTTAATATTTGAAATACGGATGATTTAGCTTTATATATAAACTCATTAGGAACTAATAATCTTTCATCTGTATTTATATATGAGTATGATTCAATGCGTTCAATAAAAAGTGATCTTATTTATCTTAGGTTTTAAATTCAGATATATTCCTATCAATATCTATACATTGTTTTTGTTTATTCTAATTAAATGTGCTGGGTGGGATTTCATAATAATATCTGCGTTCTCTTCATCCATTTTAACGTACTCGCAAAGAATTTCAGTGTATTATGTTTTTTTAACATATTATTTAAAATTTGAACAACGCAACGTTGCAACGTTTGGTTTAGCGATATCAAAAAAAAGATTTGGATTTAGAATCATATTATTTGTGTTTCTATATTTATACGGTTCTAATTTTTCAACGAAAACAGATTTTGTTTTAAGTTTTCATTTATTAGCTCTCCACTTTTTGATTTATGAGCATTCGTCCTCAAGTGATAAGTCCAATTTTTCCAATCAATTTCTTCCTTACAGCTGCTACAATAGACTGCATTATATTTATCTGGATTTAAGTTTTCAGATCCGCTGGGAGTGTCATCGTTTATTGATTTCGGTATTCGCATTGAAGTTTTTTGATGTTTTCTTTGAATATGACGTTTGAGATTATAATTTTTAGTGAATGATTATTTTTTAATGTTGCTGATGTTTAGGTTCTTTCTATTTAGACTATAAATGTTTAGAAAAATATATATATATATATATACCTATACTTTAAAATAAAAAACAAACATATTTTTCTATTATTCATATATTCGCGAACTAAGTATGTATAAACGAAATCATTTTTGAATTCATGAAATGAAGAACTCGTGAATTCTGCCGCATAATCGTAGTATATATATATAAGCTTACCTTCGTTCTAACAGATTCCTGTTTAATTTTTTATATAATTTCACTATATAATTTCACAACTTTACCACTTTAAAATGAATCTTATTCACAGCAAATTTCTTTGACAAATGAGAACTCATCTCAATCAAGAGATATGCCTATATACATTTTCATTTCCCTAATAAGCATAAGAATTTAAAAATAATCAAACACAAATTCTGCGGTATACATATTCCATTTCTCTGATACGCCTCAAGTTGACATTGGATTTTTTTATAAACATTGATAGCCTTTTATAGGTTTATTCATAAACGAAAATTAAAATAAAATGAAACTTATTTAAATAACTTTTTTAATTTCACCAGTNAACGATCATGAATTACTAGACAGTATGCTGATGTATTAGGTGGAATAGGTTTATTAACTTCGGTATCAAATTCAATTCGAATATCAATAGGTCCTAATTTTACAGTTTCGTTCTGATAAGTGACATCGATTACACTAAGCGGAGCAAAGGATTTATATTTATCTATATCTAGTAGTGGCTGAGGATCCCGCATATAATAGCTTTGTTGACATTTTAAAAACCTATCATATAAAATAGCATATTGACCCATTTCGAACCGGATATTCAAATCATCATAAGGATATGCATCAGAATTTAGATAAACTTTTAGGTTAGATATATTNCCGGATATTCAAATCATCATAAGGATATGAATCAGAATTTAGATAAACTTTTAGGTTAGATATATCACAATGATCAAACGTATTTCCATCCTTATAATTTTTAGCTTTTTGTAGACCAATTATGATATATCGCGGTCTTTCACTTTGAGATGACAGTTTTACATTCCATAAAACTTTTGTGCTGGTTGGGAGTAAAGGATTTACATGACAATCCCAACTACGAAATGTAATAGGAATGGGATTTTTATTAGTGATTATCTTATACATTTTCAGTTTTGCGAAATCTGATAACTGAATATGAGGAATTTTATTATTATTATTATTATTATTATCAACAAACAGTACGCTTACAGACTATATGACAAATATATACATAGAATAAGGGAAACCCTTATGACAAGTGCCTTATGAGTAAATTCTTAAAAGTAAACTTTGAGTAAGAGAAATCGAAGTCTAAAGATGAAGAATAAGCATTAAAT
>NW_016161597.1:23616-35337 GCF_001687245.7 Rhagoletis zephyria
TGAGTGCAAAACTGTAACATCTGCCTTAATTTACATTTTTGTCTGCTGGTTTTTTTATTGTTGTTGTATTGACTTCAAATCATTATGAGAGAGGGAGTAGGGATGTACCAACAAGAATATACAGCAAAAGTATGAAAGTCGTTAGAACTTGGAAATATAGCGGTGGCTGAAACAAAAAGTGTTAAACCATGTTACAGTTTTGCTCGTCACTGTATATCCTTTATTAAATTTTGAATAAGCGTTCATCTCAACAAGATCCGCTTTGCAAAGACCGTATATTCCTTTTATTATTACTCGACGGCGTTTAAAGTGTCTGCGAGCTTGTTTGTGAAGTTCTTCTACTAGTTGGAGACGTTCCATTTTTCTGTTTTAATTGATTAAGAACTGAATCAATGCTGTCTAGTTTAGTTTCAAAGGACTCTTTATTATTTTGTATTATTTTATTAATTCGGATTTCGGAGGTCTTAATTAAATTATTGACAGTTTCTATAGAGAACTCAATTTTATAGGAAAGCAGATACTTCGTTTGTCGTATTACTTCTTCTAAATTAATTTGTACTTTCCTTTGTTCTTCTATTGCTTTATTAAGTTTTACTTCTATATCAATATTTTTTTGTGTTAATTGTTTAATTATTTCTTTAGAATTGTTCTGATCATAATTTCTAGATATCCTTTATTGACTGCATCATTTTTAAGAAAAGGATTGCCAATGTTTTTAATTCTCCTCAAGTTGAAATTTAAATGTAGATCACTATCCAATTGGAATCCAATGTTCTCTTTAGGATGTCTTCTCACACCTTGAATAAAGTAGTGTTAATATTATTCTATGTATTTATATAATAATTTGTGCTTCCCTCAATTCTTCAATAATAGAAACAATTTCATTATTATGATTTGAGTGTCCGGCTGCTGTTGATGAAATTAAAAGACATAATCTATCTACTAATTCGTTAGGTTCATCCCAGTATGCACAATTTATCCTTTTCATATTGAGCTTCATTAAGCCTTTTCCCTTATATTCTTTAAAAAGTTTCTTAATAATATTTTTATATTGAAAATTTCTTCTATGCACATTTGTCTTTAACAATATTTCTTTATAAATTTTCAAATCGTTGTCATTATAATTTTTTGGCAAATTGAAGACTATTAATTCGTATAACCCTTGTGTATAAGGCCATTTTGAGTTACCTAGAGAAATATTGTCTTTATTAAAACTAATTGAGTCATTTCCTAACCTTCACTTTTGATTTTGATCTCTCTGAGGTTCGTACACTTTATCTAACATTTTAGAGCTTATTTTCGATAAATCTCAATCAATACTTTGATTTGAGATCCTTCTAATAGTTTGATTATTATTTTCCTCATTGTTAGTATCATCATCACCATTATCATTAGTATCATTACCATAGTTATCATCATTACCATTAAATGATTGAATTGAATTTGAACTTTGATTTGTTTTCTTACTAGGGTAAGTTTCATAATCCTTCTTACTAGTTTTGAATGGAGTGCTTGTAGGAAAATCATAATCAACGGGTTCAAAACTCTTTTCACTGTCTTTGAAAACATTTTTTCTATAATTTTCTTGTTTTATTCTCTTCTCATTTATAATTTCCTTCAAAGGTTTAATTATTGGTTTAAACGTTTTTTCTAAGAGCTCATCATTTAATGTTTCACCAAGCTGAATACTCTTATACTTTTTTTTTAAATATTTCGAGTTTTTATAAGATTTTTAATAAGTTTTCTATCAGCTTCCATAATATTATAATTAAAAATATAATTAGTAATGATTAAAGTATCTAGTTTAACAGTTAGCTGTTTAATAGAACAGCCTGGNTTTTTTAAATATTTCGAGTTTTTATAAGATTTTTAATAAGTTTTCTATCAGCTTCCATAATATTATAATTAAAAATATAATTAGTAATGATTAAAGTATCTAGTTTAACAGTTAGCTGTTTAATAGAACAGCCTGGTATAACAGTTAGCTGTTTAATAGAACAGCCTTGTTTAGCAGTTAGCTGTTTAATAGAACAGTCTTGTTTAGCAGTTACCGGCTTAATAGAACAGTATAGTTTACTCTTTTATAAGTGATCACTTTTAACATAAATGATATACTGGTTTTAAATTATTACTAACAGGATATTTTATAAGGTTATAAAGACGTCAAATCCTTTTCTATATGGACCATTGTTGATAGAATCATCTTTATTTATAACAAGAAATCCGTATTTTTCTTTCCAACATTTATATCATAAGATGCAAAAAGTTTTAAAGGACATATCAGCTCCAACATGATCGTTATAGATATGTTTAATATTCATTTCATCTTGTTTGAATATGATAATTAAATTTGCATTATCTCGAATTAAGTGTTTGGGAATATGAGTATAAGTCTGACATAAATAAAATCTATCACTCTCTTAAATGTCGACCCATACAAAAATAGGATCGAACATGATTTTGTTTTTCGGAAGCTATATCATCAAATATAAATATAGAATTTGCTTTTGCGTTGTCAGGTGATAGCACATCATCATTATTTGAAAATGTTGAAATGTTAATCTCCTTAATAGGGTTTATTAGATGGTTTAAATATTTATATTTTGATTGATGTAAAGATTTCGAATATAAATAGATGTTTTTAAATTTTAATCCATTTGGACTTTCAATGAGGCTAATCATTACATTTGTTTTCCCACAGTTTGATGGTCCAACAATAAGAGCTCGAATTGAGTTTGGTAATAATGAGCTATGTCGAACTTTATTTACTTTATTAAATCTCAAGTCAATATTTTTAATATTTAACGTATTACGTTGCTTCACAAACCGCATTTTGACTACTAATATAAATATATATAAACTAATTATTTTTATACTTTTTATTACTTATATTTAAACTATTAATATGAAAAGGCCTAAATATGAGAGTTATTTGTGAAAAAAGATTTAGTCATAAATCGTCAGTCGTCGGAAAAGGTTTTATAAATAATATAATTAATAAGCTTCCTATTGAACTTCATTTGCCTAGTTATCAATTTTGTGGACCTGGAACGAAATTAGAGAAACGTTTAGTAAGAGGAGATCGAGGGATTAATCCACTAGACGCTGCTTGTAGAGAACATGATATATCATATTTATATAATAAAGATTTAGAGAACCGACATATTGTTGATAAAAAATTAATTGAGAAGGCTTGGGAAACAGTTATAGCGAAGGATAGCAATCTTAATGAGAAAACAAATGCTTGGTTAGTTACAAATATAATGAAGACAAAAACGAAATTCGGTATGGGGAACATTTATAGTAAAACTAAGAAAACGGGAGGAAAAACTGGTTATCAGCTCTTCAAACATGCTTTAAAAAAAGCTAAACAAAATTTAAAGAAAATTGACAACTTAAAAGATGCAATAAAAATTTCACGAAAGGTTGTAAATAATATTTTTAGAGGAAAAAAATCTAAAATAAAAACACCACGTGTAATATCATTACCTAAATCTGGAGGATTTCTCCCATTAGCGCCTTTATTCGTAGCATTAGGAGCACTTGGAAGTCTATCTGGCGGTACAGCAGGAATTATTAAAACAATCAATGCTATAAAAACTGGAAAGGAGCAGTTATTGGAGGCGAAACGTCATAATAATACAATGGAAGCTATTTCAATGGGAAAAGGAATGTTTTTAAAGCCTTATAAAAAGGGATTCGGACTATATTTAAAACCATATCTAAAAACTCTTCATGAAGCTACCCAGAAGACCTCTTACTGATGTAGACTTAAAGAAGTATTGAAAATTTATTCCAAATTTTAGAGGGGTATTCATGTGTGACACTTTACCCCGTAAACCATTTAAGAGAGAATGTGGAATAATAAATTTGGATAGTTCAAAGGGTGCGGGAACGCATTGGGTAGCTTACTGGAAAAACGATAATGAGATTGATTACTTCGATAGCTTTCGAAACGTACAGCCTCCTAAGCGAATAATAAAGTATTTAGGAAAAAACATTAAATATAACTATAATAAACAGCAAAGCTATAATTCATATAATTGCGGACATTTATGTTTAAAATTCTTATTATCAAAAGAAATAAGTAATTATAAAACTTTCTTTTATTTCAAATTAAATTTTATTTGTTCTCATCATCAACAAAAACAGGCCTTTCCATTCATATACACATATATGTATATTAAATACTTAGCAATTAACTATGTGAACATTATTAACACACTTTTCTAGGGGTGGAGCATCCATATATGTATATACATATGTATGTATGTACGTTTGCATATAGATGTATGTATGAGAATACGTATGTATATATGTATACCAATACACTTTACCAATTTTCGACATATAAAACACCTTGTATCGGATTTCTTGGATTTCCATCAGCGGAACACCCTGTGATCGGTTCCGGTTCCGGACTCAGATTTGTCACCAGCGACATCTTGCGGCTTTTATCTGGGTTCTGAACTTGGATTACGATCGGCGACATCTTTTGGCGGCGCAGCAAAGCTTGCGGCGGAGCAGCAGCAAACCATATAGCGGTCCTGGACCGGAGCAACAGTAAACCTGCTAGCAGCGCTGCTTGCACCGGTCCAGAACCGGCATAAATATACTACTATTATATTTAATAGAAAATTATAATTGACGAGAGCGCATACAGGTGCGCGTTACCGAATTGGTGCTTTCTCTTGGCTCAACTGACACGTTTAATTAGAATTTCTTCCATCGAACCGAGAGTAGCGTCATTCGTACATGTTTTCGAAATCTGAGTTGCATTTTCTCGTAGTTATTCGAATTTCTAAGGTCTGGTTCACATTCCACCCCCGGTGAATTCTCCGTGCGATTCACAAAATCCATGGCGGCTAGCTTTGAGGATGGTCGTCGGATGACTCCGTTACTCGTTCGCACGTTAGCGCTTCTGACATGCCCATCGTTGCCATTGACTTCGCGGTAAACTTGGATCACACACAATTACCAGCTGCCCTGGGATCAATGGGTTCGCCCTTCCTTGCCACTTTGGAGCTGAGGCAAATATTCGCTGATCCAACGTTTCCAAAAGCGATCTTTAAGATTTTGGGATATTCTCCACTGCTTACGCAAACAAATGTTGGCTTCAGGTTCAGATGGAGTCTGAGTCGAGTTGACACATCCTAATAAGAAGTGGTTGGGGGCCAATGGTTCTTCAATATCTGGTGACAACGGTATATCGTTTAAGGGGCGACTGTTGGCGATATTTTCCGCCTCTATTAAAACGCTTCGGAAAGTCTGCAAACGAGGTGCTTCCTCTTTCAGTACGCGCTGCAGTACCCTTTTTACGGATTGGACAAGACGCTCCCAACATCCACCCACAGACGGATCAGCTGGACAATTGAAGCTCCACTCTATACCATTTTTAGACAATTCTCTTTGAATTTGGTTGAAATCGAAAAGGTGATGTTTGTTCTTCAGTTCTCGTTGGTCTCCGATAAAGTTCGTACCATTATCGCTTCTAATGCGAACAGGCATACCACGACGATTCACAAAATTTCTTAAACAAACCAAGAACGCATCTGTAGTCAAATCTACAGCGACTTCCAGGTGTACGGCTCTAATGGCTAAGCAGGTAAATAATGCTATCCACCTCTTCTCTCGTCGGCGTCCCACGGCTACAAAGAATGGTCCACAATAGTCGACGCCTGTATACGAGAATGGGCGCACGAAAGGTGTCAGACGGTCGGGCGGCAGCTGACCCATCAGCGGAATGACAGGTTTAGAATTTAGCCTGATACATACTGGGCATTTCCTCTTAACGGCAGATAACAAAGAATGAGATCGTGGTATCCAGAACTGCTGGCGCATTTCATTAATAGTTAGTCGGCTGTTTTGGTGGTGATATTTTCTGTGAAAGTGATCCATTATTAGGAGAGCTAGTAGACAATATGCGGCATCAATGCGACCACTTATTCGCAAAACTCCATGGTCGTCTAGCTTTAGGGTTAAAGGAAACAGGTATTCTTTGTATCTTATTTGGTTAATATCAGTCTTGTAGAACTCAAGTTGCACTTGGCGACACAAATAGTTATTGGCGGTTTGCAATTCGTCGTAGCATTATTTATAAGGCGTAAAACTCATGCATATACTCGAAGTAGCTTCGTAAACGTCGAATATCTTAAAATATCTATAACGCAAACGTTTGTCATGGCCAGCAACGCTCTTTTCTTGCACTCTTCTTCAACGGGGAAATGATCATGTAAGTTCTGGGGCTCTATAGGCCACGTATCATCTTTTACCTGCAGAAAGGCTGGACCTGAAATCCATCGCGAATTCGAAGAGTACGCTGGCATTGGCTTAACTTTTGTAGCATCGTCTGCTACGTTTACGGCTGATGGAATCCACCTCCATTGCATTGGATCCGTGGATGACAAAATCTCTGAGATCCGACTGGCGACGAATTGTTTAAACTCTCTCTTTCTGGAACGGATCCAAAGCAACACCGTTTTGGAATCGCTCCAAAACGTCACACTGTGCACCCTTTGATCAAGGCACTGCTCTACTGATGTTCTAAGACGAGTACCCAATACTGCAGCTTGCAGTTCCAAATGTGGTATGGTTGTTGCTCGTTTAGGCGACGAGTATCGTTGCCTTTCTTAAGACGCAGGTAGACTACTGCGGCGTAGGCTGATTCACTTGCATCCACGAAAATGTGGAATTGTAATTCGTCCGCTGTTGAGTAAGTGGGCGAATAACATCTTGGCACTGAAAAGTGTGCCACATTACGAAATGTTTGCCACCAGGTAAACCATCGCGCCTCCAGATTTGTTGGCAAATGCTCGTCCCAGTCTACTAGCTGCTTCCAGGTGTCTTGCAAAATTAACTTGACCTCAACAGATATATTGGCAAGCAGACCGAATGGGTCGTAAATGGCCATGGCTAGGCCTAGCAACTCTCGCTTTGTAGGTGGACGCTTACACTCCAAGACCTCACGCGGAATTTTGTGAAATCTGAAATGAAACTCCAAAACATCATCATTGGAATTCCAGTACATACCTAACACTTTGTCGGTCTCGGGTTGTTGCTCCATGCTGACAACATGAGGCAGCGTATAGGTTCCATTATTTAACTGGGACTGCAACTACTTGCAATTGGAGACGAAATTTCTCAGATGAAATCCAGCGGCGGCGTTAATAGAGATGGCTTCATTAACGACTTCACTAGCTTCCTGTACACTATCAAAGCTAGCAACTAGGTCATCCACGTAGGTATTTTCAATTACAGATTTGGCACCTCGTCGCATCTTCTCTTGGAATCGGTTAGCGTTAAGGTTCTTAACGTATTCGACACAACATGGCGAGCAAGCGGCACCGAATATCATCGACGTCATAACATAAACCTGGACTCGTTTTGACTGGTCACCATGTCTCCACAAGAAACGTTGTACTTGCCTATCTTCTTGACGGATCTTGTTTTGGGAAAACATCTCTTGTATGTCCCCAGCGACGGCAATTAGGCGTTGTCGAAACTTAAACACAATAGCCATAAACGGTTGTGCACGTTCTGGTCCCTTCAGTAAGACCGAATTCAGCGAAATACTCGACACCGCTGCTGCTGCGTCGAAAACTATGCGTAGCTTCTGTGGCTTATGGGGATTTACCACTCCGAAATGTGGCAAATACCACGTGGATAGTAGCTGTGCATAACCCTTGTCAGTGTACTTATTTATTTAGGCTATATAGCTTTTGCGTATATCGGATCTTTAGCCATTTTGTTCTCGACGCTGAACAGTTTTCTCAAAGCCATTTCGTAGCTCTGTGGTAGTTTAACGTAGTTTTCGCGCCACAATAAGCCTACCTCGTAACGCTGACCAATGTTCTTCGTTGTATTCTCAAGTGTTGTTCTTGCTCTCAAATCTTCTATTGACTCAAGAGGAGTATCTGGCTTCTTTACCGCAAAGCTGGCCAAACTGGAGTTATTCAAACTCTAATGAAAATTACTAACAAACAAAAAAGGCTTGTCGGCGAATTCAGCGTACATGCATAATTGGTTAGGTATGTATGTATGCAGATATTTAAATGCCGGTTTGCTATNTTAAAAACGAAGTAAATTAGTACAAATTGTTAGTAATTTTCATTAGAGTTTGAATAACTCCTTTCACTAAATGGCTTTTAGTAACTTTAACGAGACCTTAACTTATTTTATTATTCATTTTAGTGTAGTTTTGACAAAATTAGGTTTGTTCGTCGAAAATCCAGCAAGAATTATCCAACACTCAAAATATCAGAGAGTAAGAAAAAATTCTCTCAAATTCTCTGTAATGTTGAGAAACTTGCAAATTTCTGCACGAACGCAAATTTGCGGGAATTCGCAAGTTTCCCTGCCAGCTGGCGTCCACGGTTGCATTTCAAATATAAATTTTTTTTATGGAATTTTTAAAATTCATTCGGATGGCCAAAAACAGGATATATATGTATATTTCTTGTTGTTCTGACTTTCTTTAACATACATTTCAATTTCTTCGTCGTACTAGCTGTCGGGTTTCTTAAATCGACTCTGGTTGCAATTGCATTCCGATTGCGAATACCAGCCTAATTAAGTTCAAATCATTGGAATTAACTAAATTAATTATATCAACAATTATTTACTTCTTTTTTTCATAAAAAAATCGCTCGTGTTTATAAATTTTTAAATTTAACGAACTAATTTATTCAAATTATTGTAGACAAAAATGCAACCATGCGCCACAACCACATGTTTTTCGTGTTTGCAAATTCTTGCTGGCAAAATTTTTTCCAGCAAGAATTTGCAACTTCTCTCCAAGAGAACTGTCACTTTGCTCTCACAATTTTTGAGTGTTGGATAATTTTTTGGTCTGCACGAACGCGATTTGGGCAAAAATCGTGATAATTCGTACAAATTTTTTGCTCGACGAACAAACCTATTTTCTTGCTAAAAAATCTTTTGTTACACTACTTCATTTTATTCCTTTGATTGCACAGGTTAAATAAAAGCTTGTTTTTAAAAAATATTTTTTTTTACATTATTCAATTGATAAGCTGTTTTTTGAACCCCCACCCAGTGGGGACCAGTAGGACCAGTTAAAACTAAGGGTAGTATCTTAAATAGACAATGGCTTTGGTTAACGCGACAATTCAACAAGTGCTCATTGTTGCTAGACGATGTTACTGACTGAAAAGGTGACGATGGGTTAACAACGGTGGTAGACAGAGATGTAGAAGAGGATGGTGCAAGCGTTGGCACTCATCGATTCCACACTCCATTCTAAATTGACATTCTCCAAGACCATGCCCCCGTTGAAGGCAACCGAAGCACAAACGGTTGGTCTTCACAAATTTCCATTTAATGTTCACACTGAGTGCCTTGAATTCCGGGCATTCAGTTAGTTTGTGGCACTGCTTGCACTTCATGCAACCCAATTTTTGTGTATTTGTATTTTGTTGCTGACGATTATCGAACTCATTACTATGTAAAACTCTTCTAGGCGTATTTGTAGGTTGGCGACTTGACGACGATTGCATACCTATACTTGCGGTGGTTGATGATGATGACCAGGGAACGGATTTTTAGGACCTAAAAACCTATAAAAAAGGCAAAATAAAGTGACGAAATAGGCTGCAAAAGGCAAAATAAAATAGCGAAAAAGGCAGGAAAAGGCACTAGGTATTGTAAAAAAGGCAAAAAAAGGCAAAATAAAATAGCGAAAAAGGCAGGAAAAGGCAAAAAAAAGAGCTCTGTGAAGTTAGCCCCCCTCTTTTACAGATAAATACTTTAACCAGTGCACATTGTAGGACTTTGTTTATAGTTGTTTGTAGTTCAACAGATAACAAAATACGATAGGTTGAAAAAATCGCTCCACCCCACTTTCACCAACAATCAATTTGACTAGTGTACCGTGAAGGAAATCGTTTGTAGTTGTTTGTAGTGGTTGTGATTTTTTCTGTAGCTTAACAGATAACGAAATACGATGGGTTGAAAATATCGCCCCCACCCCACTTTCACCTACAATCAATTTGACTAGTGTACCGTGAAGGAAATCGTTTGTAGTTGTTTGTAGTGGTTTTGATTTTTTCTGTAGCTTAACAGATAGCGAAATAAGCTCGGTTGAAAAAATCGCCCCCACCCCAATTTCAACTACAATCAATTTGACTAGTGTACCTTGTAGGAAATCGTTTGTTGTTGTTTGTAATGGTTTTGATTTTTTCTGTAGCTTAACAGCTAACGAAATACTATTGGTTGAAAAAATCGCCCTCACCCCACTTTCACCTACAATCAATTTGACTAGTATACCTTGTAGGAAATCGTTTGTAGTTGTTTCTAGTGGTTTTGATTTTTTCTGTTTTATTTCGATTGTAGTTCAACAGATACCGAAATAAAGACAGTTTAAAAAAAATACTCTTTTCTTAAAATCCGGGTGCTAGCAAATTGATATTTTATTATGATTAGAAATGGTTTGTAGATGTTTGTAGTGCTTTATATTTCGTTTGTAGTTCAACAGATATCGAAATAAAGACATTTGAAAAAAAAAATACTTTTTTCTTAAAATCCGGGTGCTAACAAATTGATATTTTATTATGATTAGAAATGGTTTGTAGATGTTTGTAGTGCTTTATATTTCGTTTGTAGTTCAACAGATATCGAAATAAAGACATTTGAAAAAAAAAATACTTTTTTCTTAAAATCCGGGTGCTAACAAATTGATATTTTATTATTATCAGAAATGGTTTGTAGATGTTTGTAGTGCTTTTTATTTCGTTTGTAGTTCAACAGATACCGAAATAAAGACATTTGAAAAAAAAATACTTTTTTCTTAAAATCAATTCAAATTCATCTGCAAACTTACAATGACGGAAGAGAATATGAAGTGCTGGAACCAGGATGGACAGGGCACGTATATAATTTACTTCTCGAAAATTACAAACTTCCATGCCCATTTGCGTTCAGAAATGCACGTATAAATCGTAATTCAGGTGAAATTTTTTTGACTATATCAGGAACTTGCCCTGAATGCGGAACAGAAATTCACTTATACAGTGCAAATGAACCAAATAAACATGGTTTAGATTTTCACATTTCCACTTTGGACACCAGAGGAATTATTCACAAAAAGAAAAAACAACTTCGTGGGACTCTGCGAGACGAAAGGAAAATCTACTTACAATTGGCGTCGAGATGCTGCGAACAAAAATATGGACTTTGGTGACGTGGAGCCAGGTAACTTGTATACGGAAAATGTCTTGCGCAAAGCTAAGCAACAGAACTTAGATAAGGAATTAGGAGTGGGACCTACCTGTGATTCTGTACAAGCCGTGTTTAAGCTTAAAATGAGTCCAGAATTTGCAGAAAGCATTAGGCAGATAGGAACACATAAATTTTTTGTAATGTATTGGACTCATGAACAAATCAAATTGTACAAATCGTCTATTAAGCAAGGTTCTGGTGTATTATCAATAGATGCTACAGGTAGCATAGTTGCGCCTATACCCACTTTTGATGGTTCTAAAAGTACCGTTTTTTTGTATCAAGCTGTGGGTACATACAAAGGGAAGACTTTACCACTATTTCAATTAATCTCAGAAAGACATGATACTAATCTTTTACAGTACTGGATTCGAGACTATTTAAGATCTGAAAAGACAATGCCAAATCCCAAGCAGGTGGTTACAGACTTTTCGTTAGCACTATTAAATGCTTCGTCTTTAGCTTTTAATCAACAAAGTCTAAGAA
>NW_016161597.1:35362-41560 GCF_001687245.7 Rhagoletis zephyria
TGTTTGTAGTGCTTCTCATTTCGTTTGTAGTTCAACAGATACCGAAATAAAATCCGGGTGCTAACAAATTGATATTTATTATGATCAGAAATGGTTTGTAGATGTTGTAGTGCTTTTTATTTCGTTTGTAGTTCAACAGATACCGAAATAAAGGCATTTAAAAAAAAAAATACTTTTTTCTTAAAATCCGGGTGCTAACAAATTGATATTTTATTATGATCAGAAATAGTTTTTAGATGTTTGTAGTGCTTTTTATTTCGTTTGTAGTTCAACAGAGACCGAAACAAAGACGTTTGAAAAAATACTTTTTTCTTAAAATCCGGGTGCTAACAAATTGATACCTTATTATGATTAGAAATCGTTTGCAGATGTTTGTAGTGCTTTTTATTTCATTTGTAGCTCAACAGATACCGAAATAAAGACATTTGAAAAAAAAAAATTTTTTTTCTTAAAATCCGGGTGCTAACAAATTGATATTTTATTATGATCAGAAATGGTTTGTAGATGTTTGTAGTGCTTTTTATTTCGTTTGTAGTTCAACAGATACCGAAATAAACACATTTGATGGCGATTTTGTTTTTTAAATTGCGCTTTTTTTTAAACAATCTGGACATACTGCTCAGAACCATTCCATCCGACTCTGCAGAATTTTGGATAATTCCTTACGGAGTGAAAACCGCAACAGGCAATAAAATGTTTGGAAATATAAGTAAATTCATTTTATTATCCTTGCCGCACTCACATGCTTTGTTGAGCGCGTTTTTTCCGTAATCAATTCAACAAAAAGTAAGATTCGAAATAGGATGATGTTGGAAGATTTAATTCAATAGTTCGAATAAAGTGTTATATGAAGGATAATAGGTTTCTGCTGCAAAACGTTTCCAATATCAAACAGTATGTTATCAAGGTTGAGTAGCTCAATATATGACAACAACCGAAATGCAAATCATTCAGACACTATAGGTGATTTTAAAGTAATTGTGAAAATAGCTGATCTCGTCTTATTATAGGTTGTTATTTAATTTTTAACGCTGAGCTCTCAAAAGCGGATTGTGCGATTAATCAATTAATATGAGTTATAATAAATTTAATAATTGCGCGGCCCTATTGCAAAATATGTTGAAAGAAATATTTTTAAAAAGTATGCGTACTTTTCAATAAGACCAGAATTTTTTAGCATTCCAGGAGGACAAATACTCCACATTGAAAATTTGTTTTATATTTATTTTAACACATAAATAAAGTATAAGTTAACATGGTTAAAAAAAGCAAAAATAATTCCATGCACTACGTACATACTGCCGTTGATTTTTGGCAATTGTTTTTTGTTGACAGTGTTGCTCATTTTCTTCCATATAAAAAAATTTCGAACGTGTTTTGTATAGAAGAGAATGAGTGGCGCCGTAAAAGAAAAACGCCAAAAATCAACGTTATTTTGTAGCCACATGAAACTCGCACTTTATTGTACTAAAATTGCATGGGCCAAAACCATAATTCTTAAAAAAAGTGAAAAATTTTGGTAAAAATTCGCTGAATTTTTATAATTTTGCACAAAGCTAACATAACAAAGGTAACATACATAAAAATATATATATATATATATTCCGACGAATTCATAACCTTCTCCTTTTTGTGAAGTCGGTTAAAAAGCTATAATAAGGCGAGATCAGCTATTTCCATAAATGAAATTGCGAAATTTCACATTCAGCGAGAGTTGTCACAAATCAAGGCGAATTTATACAAGGTGGTAGCAAGAATACAAAAGCAACAACCACATGTATTTTGTATCACGGTCAAAATGTCAAATCTCAATTCGCCCCAAAGTTTATATGTAAGTATTTTGTTTTTGCCATTCATGGGCATGCTGTCAAATCAGTAAAAGCAAAAACAAAATACATGTAAGGCGAAGGAATGAAGAAGAAATCAGCAGATTGGACAACACCACCTTGTATAAATGCGCCTTGTCACAAATGGTGGTTTAATATAGGTTGCGTTCCAAATAACTTCGTGTCAAACTGTCAAATAACAAAATTACTCTCTTGAAAGAGAGGAGCGAGAGCGAAACAATAAAAGTCACCTGGAACGCGAAAAACCACTTTTCCTGTAACTACTTGCATTTTTTTTTTTAATGTAAAGCTCCATGGAGACGATCAAATATCTTTACCAACCGTCTCGCGTTATGCTTGACAAAAAACAAGGGCACTTGCCTTCTGAGTTATGGTCTGATTATTCATACTTCGCATAACTTCCCACAACTTCGCATAAACTTCAAACTATAATTTCGTTTGTACTTTGTATGTTTTCTATTACCCAGAAATTAGCAAACCTTTCAAAAACTTAGCGATCTGTTGAGTTTAGATTTTGCTTCACATTTCCTTAAGTTACATTTTTATTGCACTGGTACAAATGGTTGTGCGAAGTTATGCGAAGTATGCATAATCAGATCTTAACTCTCACAAAAGTGGTTTGACGTACAGGTTTTATGGCACCTGGAACGCTTTCTTGCAAAAAAACTGCAAATCGTGAATACCGTGAGCATACTGGAACGCAAAATTAAAGCTGTAATTCCAAAACCTACTTATCACGTGTTTCGACGCATTTACATGATAGCGCACAAAAAATTTACTTGAAGGGAAAAAATCGCATAAATCGCCCAATCTGGACACGCTGCTATTAGTAGACAAATTTTATTGCATAAACTTTAGCTCCACCACCATCAAATACACAAATTCTCATACATTTTCACCAGCACAATCGCAGTTAGTACAACCCTCTTTCACATAAAATGAGGTGAAAAATAATTGAAGGCGTTTTATTAAATTGCTTAAATCTTCTCACAGTGACGTGACCCATTCAAACGGATTGCAAGTCAGCTACTAGTAGCAGGGAGGCCGATGAGTGAAATTTTAACCCAGGCAGACATTAGCAACTCTTTGCAGTTCCACCCATACAAAAAACTATTTAACTGCTCCGCATTTTACAACGCATAAAGTCTTTTAATGGTTTGTAAAATTTAAGTCCAAAAGCCAGCCATTCAAATAGCGAAAGCATTTTCTAAGTTAAATTTTTAATGTGAATGGAACGTGGCAGTGGGCTGAAGTGGGAATTAAATAGCATTGGAGCCTTTATAATTAAAAATAAATTGCTCTTCATTATACACTGTTTTAATGGATACAAAAAATAAATAAATAGATTTACTCGTCAACATCCATACATAAATACACTTGCCTTGTATCTATACGCGTAAAGTCCAGCTCATTATTTGGACTGTACTGCAATTGCAGTATGTATATGTACTTAGTTTAAGGGGCCGTTTTATTAAAAAGAAAACTACTTTTTAATAACTATTTTACGATTTTTATTCATTGCTTAAAAAATCATTCTTTACTGAGTTTTATTTATTACTCGGAAGGTAATCCTTATTCTAGTTTTATGCTTTGCCTGGGAAATAATTTTTAGTTTTTTGAGTTCAAAAATAAATAAAAATAAAAATTGTCTGCGATAACTTAAAAGTGAGACACAAAATGGCTAGAGGCGTCGCCTGTGGATATTCTTTCATAATTTATGGACGCTTTCGTACCATTATATAATTTTAATTAAATTTGCAAAGTTTCAAAAACTGCTACCTTGTTTAATTTTTGGGGATACCAGCAGTGTTGCCGTTTTAGCACTTTGGTGGCTAGATTTAGCTACCATATACTTTTTTTTGGCCACATAAATTTAAAATTGCCCCTAGCCCTTCTTTAGCCCTTTGGAGAATTTATTCATACTTGGCATGAAAAAGTTGTATATGCTTAATTTGATCTAATTTTTTTTATTTATGTAAGAGATGAATTTCTAAACCAAGAAAGACTGATATATATATATATATAGATATATATACATGTATTGTATGTTCCTTACGTTTTTATACATACATACTATAAATAGGGTTACCAGATTTTTTATGCACGAAATCAGTACGTTTGACATTTTCACGCTAAAAAATTAGTACTTTTCAGTACACTTTTTTATAAAGCAAAATTATGAATGTAAGTAACAGATAATGCTTTAAAACGCCAGAGTACTTGTTTTAAGAATGTTTTGGTATAAATAAAATATAGTTCATAAAAAATAAAAGTTTAACATGAGTGTACAATCATTGTACACATTGTGTATACATTTCATTTAAAATTTCATTTCATTTTAAAATTTCTTTAAATTTGAATTTTACTTTAAAAAATTTTAATTAGAAGCCGGTTTCTCTCTTTGCGTCTGGAAGCAAACTTTATACTTAAGATCCTCTCAGTTCTTTCGTTTGAGTGTGGTATTGAAAAAAAAAAAACAAAATTACATGTCAAACGGTGGAAAAGTATCACTATCTAAGGAATGCATCCATATTTCCTCATGGCTTAAATTAATTTTTTCAACTTCGCAAAAACTTTGAAAGACTAAGAATTCGCTAAAAAGAATATCTAACTCTATGTCTTGTATGCAAAGCTCTTTTACAATATCAGTAAATTTTGAAAAAAGAATTGTAAGTTATAGGCAAGAGCCATTCGAATATTAAAATTTGCCGTTATTAAATTGAAAAATATTTTCGAGATAACTAACAACACTCGACAAAAAACGTCATCCTTCTTTTTAAATAATTTAAGCTCCATCATATTATCGCAACTGGTACGTAACGACCCGGCGATGTGCCCCTAAAATGATTGATCTTTTTGTTGTATTATTTTCTTGGACATATCAAATATTATTTGAAACATGTCAACTATAATTTAATTATTTTCTTCTTACGTTTTACAGTGCAGTTTAAGCAAGTTGCAACGTTATGTAAAAATCTCAAGAAAATCCTTAAGTATTTTGTTTGAGTTGAAAATTCAGTACAAATCAGTACAAATTTTGAAAAATCACGACATTAGCGTACTGATTGAAGAAATTAATAAAATCAGTACAAGAGTTGAAAAATCAGTACTGTACTGATAAAATCAGTACGTCTGGCAACCGTAACAGTAAAAGTGTTAGGGCTGTTAACTTATCTATTAACGATTTAACTATAGTTTAAAATAGATAAGTTTACGGCCCTTAATATGCTTAATTTGTTAAATGGCCCATCAAGTCGATTGACCGTGTATGTCCTTGTGGTGTGATTGTATCAGCTGCTGGTGCGACTTCAAAAACTATTTGAGAATTTTATGATTGTACCAGCCTGGAGAAGCTCGGCCAAACACTAACATATGTGTAAGCACCAATCCATTATTTATTATTATTATTATTATATGAGTCAAAGCCGTGTTTGTGGAAGATTAAGTTGCAGTTGTGAATTATACAAAAAAAAAAAAATGTTTAACAAAATGCTAGAAAAATTAAGAAATTTCGGCTTTAATTATTTCGATCTTTCCTCGACCTCATTTCTAAAGAAATAAATATTGTACCAGCATGCAGGTAAGTTATATGCTTCGAGCCTGATGATACAATCACTTGATGGAGCCAGCAAGCTGGTGTCGTATATTTCCCCTTTTATACAAAAAGGTTTTTGGCTGGATAAAATATTAGCTTTTCCAGAGTTCATTGTTTTTATATACCATTCAGGGATGAACAAGTAGGTACAATTGTACCTTTTTCCGACGTTTGATGACTAAAAGGTACNCAGGGATGAAAAAGTAGGTACAATTGTACCTTTTTCCGACGTTTGATGACTTAAAGGTACATTAGGTACAGCCACTAGATTTTAGGTACAATCATCTTTTGATCAGATGCATTTTTAGTTTTTTTTTCTTTTTCCTTTACCGTGCTAATATATTTGCTTGTAGGCACGGGAGAAGCTTCGCTTTCATTTTGAAGAATAAACAAATTCTAAAGAAAAGTGGTCAAAATGAAGAATTTAAAAAAGTCATATTAAGTATTATCTTAAACATCTTACACTGTTTTTAGAGCAGCTACTACGAAAAATTAACACTTAACTTAGCCATCCTCAAATTCGTAATTTTTTCTATTAATCTTAACGCTTATTTTCACTAAGTTAAATTCAATGGCATTTGCGGTCAAATAAGTGAAAACAAATTGTCAAATGAGACTAAAAAATGGTATTTTGATTGAGCACTACTCTACTACTACTACGGTTAATTACTACAAAATTTAAAATGTTAGAAAAAAAGAAAATATACGAAAAAACCCAAGGGAATATCTGAAAATAGAAGAAAAAAATTAAAATTT
>NW_016161597.1:46203-49994 GCF_001687245.7 Rhagoletis zephyria
TTTAGATCATAATAGGCCTTCAGGCGTGTACATGGGCTGTTAAAGTGGCTATTTGTAAGTTTTTGGCCCATAATATCATCGGTAAAAGTAGGGATAAAGGAAAGAAAGTTGTGTCAAAATATGTCAAAAAATTTTGTTGTCAAAATATGACATAATGAAAACCATACAGTTAGGGATGCAACATCGCTCTTAAAAACATCGATGTTCCCGCAACAAACATCGATGTCAAAAAACATCGGTTATAAAAACGATACATCGATGTTTTACCGATGTTTTAATATCTCATCTACTACACGAAATAAAATGTAGCCTGAAATATTTTTTAAACTCGAAAGAACTAGATTCACATATCCGCTTCAAACCATAACTTTATACAAAACTTTGAAAAATTCAACACATTTTTATCTTAATTTTGAACTTTTTTATCTGTATTTTTAGAAAAAGCCGTTAAAAATCGCCTTGATTTTTAACCTTTTATTTGGAAAAAACGCAAAAGCCGCCAAAAAAAATCATTAATCTAGCCCCGAAAAGCCTGCTTCTATCCTGAATGATGGTTGCACCAGCTTCCGAAAACAAGCGCTCGCTTGCCACTGATCGTTCGGCACAATACGAACGGAGTGAGTGAACGATGTCGATGTTTTTCACTTTCCTAGTCGATGTATCGACGATGTATCCTCCAGCAAAACATCAATATTAACATCGATTTTTTTGGTCGAACCATCGATGTTTTGAAAACATCGATGCATCGTTTGCATCCCTACATACAGTCCAGTGTCTGGGATGTCTTCAAATTTCATATTTTCTTTTTCGCTTTTTGATTTCTGGAAATATATTTAAAATGCTTTCGAAGTTACTTACGGCTATTTGATTATTTTCTAGCAGGCTTTTCCTGTTGTTTTATAAAAAGCTGGATAAAGAAGTATACTTCGCAAAGTGTGTTTTTTGTCTTTTTCGCCAATATTTTTCAGTAGTAAAAATTAAACAAAAACAACGCTTCTTCGATTCCCATTAGACTATAGTCTATAGATTAGGCTCAGTTAAAAAAAAAAAAAAACCTAATCATGTTTAAAGTACATCCATCTTTTGTATTCATGTTTAAAAAAAAAATTTATAATAAAACTACAAATGAATGATGTAAATTTTTTTAGGTGCAATCTGTCTCATTTAGGTACATTTATTTTATGATATTAGGTACAATCTGAAATTTCCATTTTTCATCCCTGATACCATTACTTAATGAAAATGTTTGCGTGTATACTTATATATCGTCGTTTAAAGTACAAAACCGCGTATCAACAAAATGTAAAACCGCGTATCAAGATAATGCAAAATATCGTGTATACTTATATATCGTCGTTTAAAGTACAAAACCGATTGCATAAATTATTTTATAGAGAGCAAAAACACTCATATTTCAAAATGGTTATCTTTTTTATAAAGCAATCGCATTTCTGGCTAGCATTTTCAGGACGAATGGATAAGGATTGAGCCAAGAGCTTGTGTGAGCAAATCCAATTTTTGGAAGCCAATGTCATTTACGCGGTTTTGCAGAATGACGAAGCGCGGTTTTGTACTTTAAACGACGATATGTATATGTAAGTAAAAAATATTTGCTACCATTTTTAGCCACAACGACTTTTTTTAGCTCTTTTTAGCCCTTTATTTAAAGGAATTTGGCTACCACTAAAAATTATTCGCGGCAACACTGGACACCAGATGTACTGGGTAAATTTTATAGATAATAAATAAAATTAAATAAAACGTTTTAATATACAACGCTTTTATAAATGGACTAAAAAGAAGACAATAATACATATTTCTCAGTCCCACAGAATTTGTTTTGATAACTTTTGATTTTGAAATTTTAGCAAAAGTCATTATAAACAATTAATGGCATTGAAAATGAAAAGCGTGGAGCGCATGCAGTACAAAAGATTTCATATTCAATTTTATAAGAAAATATCTGAAAATAGAAGAAAAAAATCTGAAAATAGAAGAAAAAATCTGGAAATAGAAGAAAAAAAGCTGCTGCCGTCGCATGTTGCCTCCAACTTCATGGGCTCTTAGCTTGCAATTGAAAATGCCATTTCGTTCAATCATTTTCTTTTTTTTACATTTAGCCTTTACAATTTATTCTGTTTAAGACGCTCCATGTTTGCTTGGGCTTCATCTCCAGCCAACCATTTCGCTTTTTAAACAGTAATACGGTTACCATGGAATTCAGAAGTTGCTTTCGGTGCTCAAAACAATCTCCGGCTTCTGAAAACCATTCCGAAAATTCTTCATTTGTTTTTTTAATAAGCGCGTTAACAATTTGTTCATGAATTCCAACTGAATGAGCATATTTCTGAAATAAATGCTTATACCATGCCATCTGCATGCGCAATATTTCAAATACCCACTCAGTTGGATTAATTAGTCTCACATCAGGACATTCTTTATAATTCATAGCTCGGATCAAGGCTTCGGAATAGTCTTTCAGTTCGCCTGGAGTTTTCACCATCGCGTCAATACAAGTTTTATATTGCGACTTTGACAATAATTTTTGGTAAATGGTATAACCTGCGTAGTACCTTTGCACCTGGATTTCTGCTGATGCCCCTTCCGCGAGAGCAAAGTGCTCTTCAGGAATGTCAATATCCCAAGAAAATTGCTCTTCTGGAATATCGACATCCATCGCAAGTTGCTCTGAAGGTCCTAAATTGTCTTTCAAGGAATCTTCATCAGCAATATTCCAATCCAGGTTCAAATCTTCATCATCTTCGCAGTTTGTACCTTTTTTATCAAATTTCCGTCTCAAAATTTTCATAGAAATTAAGCGACCAACAATGTACTGAATTTCATGGCCCGATGGATGCGTATTAATGCCCTGAGTTGCGCGGATTTTATAAAAAAAGTTCTCAAGGGCATCTTGATTCAATTTTCCCAACAATATAAAATTTAAATCTTTGCAATTTTCAAAGACATCTTGACTTAAATTAATCATAGAATTAATGGTTAAAATAAAACCAGAAAAACTCAAGGAATTTATATTATTGGGAAGTTGAATCGACGAAATGAATTTAATGTGGTCCTTAAGCCTGTTAAGCTTGTCTACAGAATCGCGCCAAATTGGACCCTTCAATGGGTTTTTATTATTTAATCTCTTACAATCGAGCTCATCGAACAAATCATTNACACATATGTCCACTGCACTCACTAAAAAACTTCATGCACTAAACTTAATGAAAACAACTTACCAAGGTTGAGGGTTGGGACCGCCCCACGCTTCAGTCGCTGGCCTCCAACGGCGAAGTGAGGGAAGTGGGCGCCGCAAATGAAGGTGTTGGTTGGGGCAATGTGGGCGTCTGGCGAAATCCGGAGGTTTTGCCTCCACTTCAGGGCCATCTCCTTATCCCGTGGCCATCCATAGAGTTTGGCCTCCAAGCTGGTGATGGGGCAGTCCCGGGCTACGCAGTGGCGAAGGCTGGACATCTCGTCGATTTAGGGCGCGCGATAAGTCAGGAAAAAAAATTCGCTCAAAAACCACGTCCGAACGGCTCGGAAAACTTTTCCGTATGAAAGACGTTAGCATTTTTTCTTTATTATCTTTCATTTTCGCGCATTTATACTTAACCAATTAGACTCTAATAACGGTATTTAAACGGACCGTTGTCAATGCAAAACAGATTTTCATTTGTAGGTGATTGACATATGTACATATATATATACGCGTTTGTACATTTTTATGTATATACATATATATCACGAAACTTATAAAGAGCCTATTGCGCATGTATACATAGATGAAA
>NW_016161598.1:0-2332 GCF_001687245.7 Rhagoletis zephyria
GGTCAACATATTTTGGGTAAGTCAACTGAGGCAGCGTTCAGTGTTATGGTTTGGTACGTTGTAAGTACTAAGTACTATGGCCAATGCTTCAGTCAGCAGAGTCGATGATCGCTAATATTGTTTAATACATTGTATGTGCGGCAGTGCACTTAGCGACATGGGCAGTGGCCTCCCCATGATCGGAGTCTTGCTGACTAGGCATTATTGATTTGTATTTACGCAACAGAACAGCGTTCAATATTTTGGATTATTAAATGCCGTTCTGTTGTATGTTGTAAGTGTGTGTGTGTGTGTGTGTGTGTGAAGTGTCAATGGACTGCGACTTTAATGTTTCTTTATTTGAGTTTACTTTTAGCTGCTGTTTATGTTGACTGCGTTTGCATGCTACACTTAAGGTCGAAGTCGGAAATCACTTATTGAATTATAGCGCTGGTTGAAAATTAGATTTACTGATTATGCCAGTTACAAGTATAAAAAAAAATCGTGCTTAGTGTTTTCGTCTGTGTGCATGGCTTCTGCATTCGACAACAATGTTTACGAGTATCCTTCATCGATGCAGATAAACAAAATGATTTTTATGTTTAAATAAGTTTTATACGATTTAACTTATCATCCCACTTCTGATTTTTGCGAAAACGCATTTTTTCTTTTTATTTCTTTTATTTTTAAACATTAGGTTTCGGCGTGTTGAAAGTGCCTTCATCACGCCGAAATCCTCATATTCGTGATTAGAATCACAATTGTGCTAATCCGCACATTCCTCAAATTTATAAAGTATACTATGATATAATCGTTCACGGCCGCGCCGCAAAGGGTTCTCGTCGAGAAAGCAGCAGCATTTGCGTAAAAAGTGTTGCGCCTTGATGCCATCTTAGTCTCTGATTGAACAGAAGGTGTGTTGTATTACACTAGTATACAAATTTTGATTTTGAAAAAGTATTTTCTAGTGTAAGTAGCTTTTTTTATTTATGTTGACATACTGCATACGAAATTACAATTATATTTTTTTAATTAGTTTCCATTTCTTAAAAAAAAAATTTTAAAGTTTTTTGAAAAAATAACAGAAATTATACCGTTATTTTATTCATTAGTAGAATTGCGACGTGGTTTCTTCGCTGCCCTTTTGTACTCTGCTTCTGGAGTATCTCGATGAATAGTCCAGCAGTAATCCGCTAACATTGAAACGTTCCACTTGCCCTGATATCGTTTTTCCATGTTAGCGATGTCCTGGTGGAAGCGCTCCCCATGTTCATCGCTAAAGGCCCCACAGTTATCCGGAAAGAAGTCCAAATGAGAATGTAAAAAGTGGATTTTCAGGGACATGTTACAACCCAGTTCTTGGTAAGATGACAACATATTTTCAATAAGTTCAGCGTAGTTGTCGCTCTTCTTATTTCCCAAGAAGTTTTTTGTCACGAGGCGAAAATTGTCCCAGGCTTTTTTTTCTTTGCCTTCCAAAATAGTGTCGAAGTGTTCGTCTTTTAATAAATTTCTTATTTGGGGACCAACGAATATACCTTCTTTTATTTTAGCCTCACTTAATCTTGGAAATTTCTGGCGAAGGTAGTGAAAAGCAGTTCCATTTTTGTTCATTGCTTTTACGAAATTTTTCATAAGCCCTAGTTTTATGTGCAGTGGTGGAAGTAACACTTTTTGTGGGTCAACTAAAGGGTTATTTTGAACATTTTTCATCCCAGGCTGAAGTGACTGACGATGAGGCCACACTTTTTTTGTATAATGCTGCTTTCTGTCACGACTGTCCCATTCGCAAAGAAAGCAACAAAATTTCGTATAGCCTAATTGTAGTCCAAGTAGAATAGCTACGACTTTTAAATCTCCGCAAATTAGCCATTGGTGATCATTATATTTTATCTGCAGCAAAAGGGTTTTCATGTTATCATAAGATTCTTTCATATGGACTGCATGACCAATAGGGATCGATGGTAAAATATTTTGGTTATGTAACAATACTGCTTTTAAACTTAATTTAGAGCTGTCTATAAAAACGACTGCCAGCAGCTCTGCGCATTTTGTCGGCAATCAGTTTTTGCTTGAACTTCGACTGCGACTGTTAAACCAACGACTGCCAGCAGCTCTGCGCATTTTGTCGGCAATCAGTTTTTGCTTGAGCTTCGACTGCGACTGTCGTCTTGTCTCATAAGCGTAAGCACAAGCAATAAGTAAATTTTGAACAGTTACAATAAGTCGAAGCAGTGAGAAGCGAAAATTTTATTACTTTTGCTACTTCGACTTAAGTTTTTTAAACACTGGTTTATCCATAGAATTTTCAATCCCTGCTTTATTTGCAATGGTACAATACAAACTGAAAATA
>NW_016161598.1:3507-19024 GCF_001687245.7 Rhagoletis zephyria
GTCTCCATTCTTCCCGTTTATATGTAATGTTAAGAGATCCCATCAAACCCTGGACATCTTTACAAAAAACTAAACTTTCAGCCATTTCAAAATATTGCATCAAATGTTTTTGTCTGTTACGGAAAGATGTTATAACTACACCACTTTGTAAAAGGTTCCATTGTTGCAATCTTGAACCTAAAAGTTCTGCTTTGTTCTTTGGCAATTCTAAGTCCCTTACGAGATCATTTAATTCAGCTTGTGTTATCCTGTGTGGCTGTGTTGATGTACTAGGTACCTCGTATTCTGACATTGACGAAATTGATGGTGAACTTCCCTTGATTTCATCTTCGTCGTCACCGATGTGAGGACGCTTCGGGATCGGATGAAGATCGCTGTGTGGTAGAGGACGAGTAGCTGATGGTATATTTGGATATGTTATGGCACTCTTCTTTTTTTTAGAAACACCCTTGCCTTTTCCAAATACATGAGTCGTCAGGCAGAAATAACAATCACTTACGTGATTTGTCGATTCTCGCCACTGCATTGGCACTGCAAAACGAAATGATGTTTTTTTGCCCTTCAGCCAATTTCTCAAACCTGTAGCACATGGATTACAGCAGAAATGTGGAACCCAGCTTTTATCCTGGTGTTTGATGTTCTCGTTAAAGTAGTAAAAATAGGCTTCTTTTATTATAGGCGATATACAACACCTTTGTTTATTAAATATCACCTCACCGCAGATATAACAAAAATTGTCGGGATTATTAACACATTTTCGAGACATTTTGCTATAAAATAGTATTATACTTTTTACTTTTAACACTTCTATATCGCTTAATTTAAGAGAAAATAGCACTAAATCACAATATTTCGAATATTTGATACAAACTAACTATGTAAATGTCAAAACATTATGAAGTTAAATGTGGGTAGTTCCATTAAACACGAAAGATACGATTATCGTAAAAACTCAAACTAATAAATGAATTTTAGTTATCAATCCGAATTTTGCATGGACAGAGAAGCAGAAATTAGTTTAAATTATTTCGGATACTTTTCCTTGTAGACTAGTGTTATTAATACTGTTCGCGCCTATCCACAGTGGGCGATTTGATATCCCTAGCGGCGTTAAACTAATAAGTTGTTTCTTGTCCGATCAAAATAAAACTTGGCAGGATAGAAGTTTTCATAAAAGGGAAGGTGGCTGCCAAAATTGAATGGAATCGGCTTAACCCTCTAGTGACCACGCTCACTTTTACACAGGCGTTATCGTATGAAAATTTTTAATTTGATATCTTTGTCAAAACTAAAGGTGCTTTGCTGAAATTTGTTTCCGCTTATAGAACTGAAAACCTTAATGCAAAAGTGTATACATTTTTGGAAATAAAAGTGACACCGCCTATTTGGTTTGAATTAATTTTCCTCTGGTAATAATGTATTCCTTCGTGCTGTCCACCGCATTATATTGTTATTTGTTGCGTTGGTGTTTTTTTTTTTTAAATTATCCAGGATCTGCTGAAAATAAAGCAGACTGGCAGGATCGCCATAACGAATGTTTTATTATTAAATAAAACGCGTTTTGTTTTTAGCTGCGACTTAGCATGTCGCATAACAAAATCTGTGTTGTTCTTTATTGGAATCATCTTATTTATACTCTAACATCTTATGTACTACTTATTTACTACAATACATATTTACTTAAAATTCTTACTGACTGAATCTCTCGCTTGCACATATGAGCATGCATTCATATGTGCCTAGCTCAAAGCATAGCTCAGTGAAGTCACCAACACACACACACCCATTTCTAATGTGGAGCTACAAGCAATGTATCCACAGACATATCTACATGTACCAAGCATGAAGGTGCTAGCAGCGCAGTCGTACATATTTACATACATAGAGCTAGCGCATGCACCAGATATAGCGTGTGCCGCTTGTGTGTTTAGCGTGTGAAAATAACAAAGTAAGGAATTTGTTTATGCTGCAAAAATACATAACACAGGCGTGTGGCTTTGTTGTTGTTAGTGACTTATTCTGATATACTACAAACCCTACAAGGGCCAAAATAAAACTGCGTTCTGTAGCTTGAAAATTGTGGTGTGTTTTATTTTCCTATGGAAAGAGAAAGTTTAAATATAAGTGCAAAAGATATTTCGCGGCTTACACTTTCGTGTGTCCTTGTACTCGTTCCTTTCAGAAATGAACGATTTAACTTTTCTTTAGACACATTACAATTGGTAGTGCCACCGGACTTAACTTTTATGGTAATTTAAAGCGCCACGCAGGGTCGCATTCTAAAATTCTAAAACATGTAAATTTGGTATGCAGTATTCCTTCTCAACACCGCCTGTTTTATAAATATATCTGCAAGAAAATCCATTATATATTTAGATATTTTTACAAAACAAAATTTTAAAAATTAATATTCACAGAACAAAATATCATTATTCTGAATCTGAGCTATCAGAGTCGGACAAATCTGTTTCAGGATTCTCTATTAATAGCAAGTTCATAACATCCTCGTCCAACATACTATTTCAAAAGTTCGTCTACTCCTGTTGTACGAGCAGCCAAATGTGGTTGTTGGAAAAATCTTCTTGCGTTGTTTCCGTTGTTGGTATTACCAGAACTAGGCAATGGTATGTCCACCAATAGGTCCATTTCTTTTCGTATGTTTTCCTGTATGCGTTTTTTTATTTTCTTCAACAACATTTTTGTCAGTACCGCGAACTTGCCACTTTTTTATTGGAAGCCTATAAGAAATGTGCAAGACACACTCGAAAAACCTAATCCAGGCATGAAGACTTGATAATCCATATTCAAGGAGACTATACAATCAATTGGAAAACTTTGAACCAAATTCAAGTCATTCATATTTTTTGGTGTGGCTCTGCATATTACGCATGTTTGGGAAGAAGACTCCGAGATAACGCTAAAAGTTTTTCCATCCAGCATAGTCATGTGAAACTGGTGATGAATACTTAAAGAGTTTATTTGTGTTGGTACAATATTTAAAATGTGGCTTTTAATAACGGGTGATTTTTTTGAGGTTAGGATTTTCATGCATTAGTATTTGACAGATCACGTGGGATTTCAGACATGGTGTCAAAGAGAAAGATGCTCAGTATGCTTTGAAATTTCATCATGAATAGACTTACTAACGAGCAACGCTTGCAAATCATTGAATTTTATTACCAAAATCAGTGTTCGGTTCGAAATGTGTTTCGCGCTTTACGTCCGATTTATGGTCTACATAATCGACCAAGTGAGCAAACAATTAATGCGATTGTGACCAAGTTTCGCACTCAGTTTACTTTATTGGACATTAAACCAACCACACGAATGCGTACAGTGCGTACAGAATACTGATCGATCATATTTCCTTCACAATCGCTGAATTTTTGCCTATACGTTGAGTGTCCGCTGCTGCCATCACAGCCCCATTTGTAAACGGCAGTTATATTAGTATTGTTATTTCCAGTCTGCTTTTCAAAAATTTGTGGGTACGCTTGAATGATCCTACCAACAGTATGGTCCACTAAACTTTGCGGAATAATCAGTGACTGTTATTTCACTCGGATAGCAATCTTTTTTCGCAGAGCGTAGTTTATCGTAGCCTGGGTATATATCGGCGTTTTGACTTTTCGCAGATTTCTTTGACAAATTCCACGTATATTTAGTATGACCTACATCTATAAATAACGCTAATGCTTTTTCAGCCGAATATTTTATTGGAAGGAGCGGGGGGTTTTTTTATCGATTTCATAACTTTTCCGCAAAATTTACTTTCAGAATTAAGCATGGATACAACCTTCGAAGCACTGCGTTGTCTAGCTTTGTACAAACTAGAGCTTGCAGCTACCAGCAACGCTTCGGATGATACTTCCTGTACAAGGTCAGACACTTTGTCAACTTGTGTCTTACTAGAAAGTTCTGCAAAATCTTTTTTTGGACGACCAACATCTACTTTAATTAACGATAGTGGCGTATCTAACCATTCCTGGTGTCGTTTCTCAAAATACATTTTATTTTTAGCACAACTCTTCCACCTTTCAACAAGCCTGCTATTAAATTTTCGTAGTTTCCTACCAACTTCGCAACGCTGCTGAATACTTAGGTTATTATTTTTAAGAACTGTGCCGAAAGCGTAGTTTTCGATAGCAAGAAACTTCTTCCTGGGTATTTTTTCGTCCAGCCATACTAAGTAAAAATTGCGTTTTGGTACTGAGACCATTGTGTCTAAAAAATGATAAATTGATGGGTAGTGGGTAGTAGCGGCTCAACTAAGACATTTTGAACACACAATAAAACACGCTCTCACAAAATTTTAAACTTAACTTGAATACGCTTGAATTTTATTAATTTCTAATCCACGAAATACAGGTGTAGGCTACCAATATCATGTTGTTAATACAATTAAATTCAACTGAGTTTTATAAGTAACACATACATAAATAGATCAACCAAACATATTCTACATATAGTACTTACCTTGATGTAAGCTATAAAGTAAACTTTTAAGTTAATAGGAAAAAATGTTATTATTTACAGCGAAATGAAAAGAACATTCTATAAGGCAAAAAAAAATCGTAAAGCACTTGCTAAAAAATATGTTGTGTTTGATAGGTAACAGCTGTTCGTATTTGCTTGGAAGTGGTAATTAACTATCGATTATTAACTAATTGAAGTATGCGTAATCGATAGGAAATGCAAAATTGCTGCATTATTAAACTTGAAAATTGAATAAAACGCCGCTAGCGCATCCAAATCGTCCACTGTGCTATCTGGTATCTCTTATGTACTTGTTTATTACAAACTACTGGCAACTCTGGCTTACTTGTCCTTTTTTTCCTCTCTCTAATAAATGGATTTGACATAATCGAACGTGTTTGGTTTTTTATTATAGGAAGGAATCGGCTTTACGTTTATTAAAACCCGCGAACGCTATTATGCGTTAACAAATACATATATGTATGTAATTCGATCTTAAGGTCGAAGTCGAAAATCACTTTGTGTGATTTATAGCGCTGGTTGATAATTTGAATTGTTGATTATGTCAGTTAATGTTTCAATTTTTTTTTAACACCTTGTGCATGGCTGGCTTCTGCATTCGACAACAATGTTTACGAGTATCCTTCATCGATGCAGATAAATAAATGATTTTTATATTTAAATAAATTTCATACGATTTAACCCATCATCCCACTTCTGATTTTTGCGAAAACGCATCTGTATACTATTAAACTTTAAAATAAACGTACAACCGGAGAGAATTCCGCACTAGACTTATATTACATTTACATTGGACCGAAATACGTGATTTGAAATCAGTCATCTGAAGGTGTTTACACTACTTAGTTCGCATTTCCTTTGTGTCAAAGACAAACAAAAGCTTTTGTGGAACTTGTGGAACTTTTGTTTCTGAGTGAGTTCAATAAAATAGTACGGCAATTGGAACGCATTTTCTTCGTGATTTTGTTTAAATGCGTTCAAATGCGTGATTTTAGAAATGCGAATTTGTATGGGGAAATGCGTAATTTGGTATTTGTTTTCTCCCCCAAATGACGCATTTGGGTTCAATGTAAATGTAATATTAACTTCTGGTTTCCCAGAACCTTTATTTATATATATTACATAAATTCTTACTCTAAATACATAAATTATCACTTATCCTACATACTTATTATCGGCAACTACTTGTGGCAGCAAAGTTTGTTGTTGGTTTAGGTTTCCGATAAGAAACTAAACAGCATCTGACAACACAACATAAATTACAACGGACGCTAATGCTCTGGTTACCCAGAGCCTTTATTTATAGTAAACATTACCAAACAAACGTACACTATTTTGGTAACACGCTAAACTTGGTGTTTTTTGATCCAGACCATGCTAGATTCTCTACAAATTTATTCACAATTAATTTTCGATCAGCCAACTTCATCGCAAAAAAAAAAACATAAACAAAGAAATAAATTTAGGTTTTGTATCGTCGTAAAACCTTCATTGTGAACAACCATTGGTTTTGATTATTATAAAGCAATTTCCAAATTGCCACGAATGTTCTTGATTGTTTAAGATACGATGCCTCAATCGACTTTGGTTCCTCTTCTTCTTCTTCTTAATTGGCGCTATAACTACCTAAGCAATTTTGGCCGAGTTCAAAAGAACAATTAGTTTTTTTTTTTAAATTTATTCTTGTTTTTCAATCATTGTAAAAGGATAGTTCTTCTCTTATGCTTTAGAATCTTCAACTAAAAGTTGCAGGGTATTCGCGTTTCCGTGACTACTGAGATGGATTAATTGAAAGAGGTGAATTTTCGGTTTAAAATTGTCAAAAAATGGGTATTCAATTCAAAGTACGTAATTCGCCACTACAAAGTTTGGCAGAAATTGAGGAAATTGATAAATTAAAATTAGAAGGTTAAACTAGGCGCCAATCTGGATGATGGAAGCCAAATCTTGAAAGTCAGCAGGTTAGATCTTTATAAAAAAAAATTCGTCTTTAACTCTGACTATCATAAAATACTAACAGTAATTTAACAAACACAATTTACAAAAGACACTGATGATCCGCGGTTGCTTAAAATCTCGTATCTATCATAGATTCGTTGATATCATCGAAAAGTACATATACTATAGTTAAGTGCAATTAAATAACACTGGTCTACAAATTTCAACTTTTTTTCTGCGAATAAGACGGGACCTGGTGTTTCTGAACGGATTTTTCGTGCTGAACACGAATCCGGGGTCAAAAATGTCCCATCACGTCACGTTTTCGAGAAAAAAGGGGTTGAAACCCCTAAAAACAGCGTTTTTGGCCATTTTCGAAAAATTATAGAGCTGAACCCTGACGTGGTACAAATTTTGCATATATCAGAAATTAAAGGCTAAACCGTGCCCTTTCGAATGAGCCCTATGCCGAATTGATCGCGTGCACCCTTAAAGCAGGGGGTGTATTTGTGTTTAGGGGTGCAGGAAAAATTGATCACAGAAAGAATTTAATCTTAAACGATCATAGAAAATTAATAATGCCAAGGTTTTAACTATATTAAAAGTCGCTGATTACGAATCTGCAGTTAGATTTTAAAAATTTAAGATGACGGGTCGAATATGGTGGATATAAAAATTGGACTCCTAGACACAAATACACCCCCTGATCTAAGGGTGCATGCGATTAATTCGGCATAGGGCTCATTCGAAAGGGCACGATTTAGCCTTTAATTTCTGACATATACAAAGTTTGTAGCACGTCAGGGTTCAGCTCTACAATTTTTCAAAAATGGCCAAAAACGCTGTTTTTAGGGGTTTCAACCCCTTTTTTCTCGAAAACGTGACGTGATGGGAAGTTTTGGACCCCAGATTCGTGTTCAGCACGAAAAATCCGTTCGGAAACACCAGGTCCCGTCTTATTCGCAAAACCCTTGTAGACCAGTGTAATTAACAACGATACCAGACCAAGCAATAGTAGGCTGAGTTGTAAAATAGCAATTTACTTAAAAAAAAAAAAACAAATAAAATATTTTGTAGCAAAACTATTGTTGTCGATTACCGCTTGACACCTGCGTGGCATTGACTCCACTGTAAGAAGCCCAGTCAAAAACAGTCATCAAATTGTCTTGAAAGCACTGCTTTGTACGTCGAGCTGTGTTTCGGATCGTTATCATGCTGAAACATCCATATTACGGGCATGTTAGCTTCGGCAAATGGTAAGATGATTAGGTCGTTCATAATTGCTACGTACAGGAACCAATCCATACGTCGCATCAATTTTGTGTATAGGCCCAACGCCTCGCCATGACTTGCCTGCCCCCACATACTTCAGTGTTGGTGTTGTGTACTTACCTATCCAACTCTTTGCGTTTTGTGAGCCTAACATTATTTTTTGCATCCGACAAAACTCTGCTAATCTTTGTTTGGTCAAAAAAAAAATAATACATTTTTCCACTCGCTTGGTGTCTTNTTGCCTGCCCCCACATACTTCAGTGTTGGTGTTGTGTACTTACCTATCCAACTCTTTGCGTTTTGTGAGCCTAACATTAGTTTTTGCATCCGACAAAACTCTGCTAATCTTTGTTTGGTCAAAAAAAAAATAATACATTTTTCCACTCGCTTGGTGTCTAGTGGCGATATTTCAAGTCGAACTCCAAACAATTTCAATTGCGATCAAAGAGCAGTTAAATGCTTCCAAAGAGTCCTGCTTCTCGCAATCGCCTCTTAATTCTAACTACAGCAGATGCGTTCTCGTTTTCCCGAAGCTCTAATTTCCTCGGCAATCGTATGCGGGTCCTTTCGTGATCTATCAGTTCGTATTCTCTTCGACGTTGTTTCACGCGGCCTCTTTTTGCGTGGAACTTGTTTTGTTGTCTTATTTTAATTGTAAAAATTGAATTGCATTAAACGCCATACTTTTCGAAAGGTTGAGCGACTTCGCGATTTCACCGTTTGACTTCCATCCTTCCGCAAGTTAACGATAACGCCCGGAGTATCCTCACTAAAAGATTTCTGTTCACCCAAACTTTTCTTATACCAAAAAAAAACTTACCTGAAATGTGTTAATTTCCACACAAAAAACTTGAAAAACATATATGCGCGTTGTTAATTATATGCTCGACCGTTTTAGTTAAATTCACCATGAAATTTCGATTTCTTAGTTACAGCAAATTTGTAATATGAAGTTTTGACCTCTTTTGCGAAGCATACTTTTTTATGAAAGCAACTAATAAAAATGTAACTATTCATACCAAGATTTTAGGTACAGGTTCAAAATATTAACGTGGCCATGTCGTTGTTAATTAGTTGCACGCAACCGTACATATTTGAAAATGGAATTTAGTGAGTCGAATTTAGTCTGTTATCCCACTTCTGAATAATGCGAAAACGCATTAATAATTAATTTACTTGTTCAGGTCATTGTTGAATACGGATAAAATAATCGAGCCTTTATTTATAGAAAACTTAAAACTATTCTTATCTCTAACTAGACAAACGCATGTATGTAATAATATTTTAAATTTAAATAGTTTCCTAATTGTAAGAAGACTGTACCAAGGGATAATCACTTGCACAGAAATTATCGCTATGTATGTTAAACGGGCACAACGCTTGGACAAAGTTGTGGCCGATTTAATTTATTGGAATGAAAAACAAAGCAAAACGTTTGTATTAATATATATTCTTCTTCTTCTACTATAGTCTTCTTTTTCTACTGCCATTTCTTCAGGAGCTTCGGTTTCATCTTCGATTACTGTTTTCTTTGGTTTAACAGCTGATGAAACATTGGCGTATTGTATTTGACTTCTAATAGACGAAGAAAAACCGGCAATTTCAGTCATACAAAAGTAACAGTTCTGTGAACTTGTTGGTGAAGTCCAAATCATGGGGATTGTAAATTTCAGGTTTTCTCTTTTTTTATTCTTTTCCCATCGTATCAACATGATATTACATCGACCACAAACAAAGTGTGGGACCCAGGCTGAATCCAAATTCGTAACTTGAATGCGAAAGCATTCCTCATAACTTTTTTTCAATTTATCGGATAATGGTCTACGGTTTTTTATCGGTTCAAACTCCCCACAAACGTAGCAAAATAAGTCAGGACTTTTGTTGCATAGATGGGAATTACTTCTTGTAATAGTATACTCTCCAGTAGCCAAGTGTCCCACCACTGAAGAGCTGCAGTCGCTGGATGACGACGCCTGCGGGCCTGCTTTCTCACCCTGACCAGACGCCGATACTGGGTTTCCGGATCCCTGCATCGTAAAGTACTTATCACTTGTACCTGCCATGACGGCACACACGCCGTTAACCCAGGGACTCTGCCAGATGGTTCTGTTGCCCACCGTCACCCCGAGGAGGTGCCCTGGTTGCAGGCACAAGCGATCATGTCAATGAAAATAAGGACTTCGGTTTCTTTCGTGACAATTGTAAATAGACAATTTAATCAAGGCATAAGTGAAATGGAGACTAAATTTCAAGGAAATTGGAATCTCAACACGATGACAAATTTTTACTAGATAAAGAAAAAGATTAAGAAAAGAGAATCCATGTCGTAGATCATTTGGGAATGAAACAGTTCCGTACCCTCGGAAAACAGTTTAAAATCCGATTTTCTTACATTTTCAGATTTAAAACTTGTATTTTATGAATAAAAAATACAAGAAACGTTTTTAATCGTGTTTAATAGATTTTTTTCACTTTTTTCAACTTTAATTTTTTACTATTTTATCGGTTTTATGCAATTTTTTGAGTGTTTGAGGGAAGATGGGCCGAGTTTATTGTAGATTCGAATTGAGCAGATCAAATGACATGAAAATCTCTTTCGATCCGAGCCTGCAAATTTTTTTTTATCAAGATAATCCCGATTTATTGCAATTTTTGCAATTTTTGTGGGTTTTTTTACAATTTTCTTGAATATGTATTGTCTAAGTACATATGAAATTAGTATTAAACGGATCAGAATACATAAAAATTATGCGTTTCCTATATCCACAAATTTTTTTTGTAACGAAAACATCAAATTTTCGCTATTTTTTAGGATTTTTTGCAATTTACTCGAAATTGGGGGGTGACCGTCCAAAACTAACTCAAAATTCGGATTCAGCGGGTCGAAAAACATGCCCGTAGGTAGGTGGCGTCCGGTGTACAGAACAAAAATTTTTTTTTTAAATTTTTTTTAAATTTAATATAAATTGGTGTTTATTCAACAATAGATAAATTGGTATTAATATATATGCATATATGTTGGTTGTACAGGTTACCTTTTATTGATACGGGAACACGGTGGCTGGAACACGTCCTCTTGACTTCACTCTCTATTATTTGCTTTTAAACATAAATAATAAGCAGTGGAAGATTCCACTGTTACCTTATCGGATCTCCTTGATTATTAAAAAAAAAAAAGAACTATTTCGTGTATGTATATCTTTATGTCAATGATATAACAATAATATGATGAATCCTTTTTAGTAGAAAATGCTTCTGTCCAAAAGGAGAAATCGAAAAATAGAGACGGGGTCTCTTGGATTCTAGCATTCGCTATCGCTAATTTTGATCGCTAATTAATCTCCAAAAGAATATCAGGCGCGCCTAACAACATACAACATCTAGTTAAAAGCCCCCTTCGTACGGCCAGCTTTGGCTGATTGCACATTGCATCTGTAACGTTTCCATGTTGCATACTTTTAGGCGCCACAGATTTGCTTTTAGAGAATTTTAGCGATGAATTTTTAGTGTAGCGATTATCAGAATTTTACTGCTGATCAGGGTTATAAAAGTATAATTAATTTCGCTGTTAAATAAAACGCGCGTTACTTTATGTGATCACGAATGTGTAGCGCATAATGTGGAAATGACGCTTAAGCTAAACCTTTTGGCAGTGTTGAATTGGCGCTGCCATATTGTTAGGGTTGCCGTTACAAATCAACCAAACGTGGTCCACCATTCTTCTTTTCTCTCTATTATTACTATCGTTGAGATCCGTTATTGAGGCTTTTAAATAATTATTAAGATTTGGTGGATTGCTTAATATTTGTACAGAGAAGATACACGGACACTTATGGCACTCAGATAGAACTCAACCTCAGTTTCCTGAAGCGCCTTTATTTATAGTAAATTCTTATCCTAAACTATTGTATACATTGAAATGTACATATGTACATATGTACGTATAACTTAAACCTAAAACCTAAATAAACAACAATACTCATATCAGCATGTTTATAGTAAGTATGCAAGTACATATTAACTATCTATGCGGGTGTTTATTTGCACCCGCTGCTATAGATATGAGTATTGATGTTCATACATAAGTATGAACAATATTTATTCAATTAAAATACACTTTGCTTAACGTAAGAGTTGCATTCTTCTTCTTCTTGATTTGCGCTGTAAACGCCGGAGCGATTTTGGCCGCCATCCGGGCTTATTCATTTTCATTGGTAGGAGGTTTGGAAATACCTAATTGCAAGAAGAGAGTTTGGAATTTTCCGGCAATACAGAATCTCTAACCAGGTATTTGCCAACATTAAGTGGCTACCTATAACTGTAATATCGTGTCAGTCCATAGTCCACTCAAATATGACTTGGTTTGGCTTTCGCCATTCGGCTAAAAAAAAAAAAAAATTTTGAACCAGACCCAAATTCCTTCAATTTGCTTTAATATCGTAATGAATGGTTGTCTTGAGCTGATNCTTGATTTGCGCTGTAAACGCCGGAGCGATTTTGGCCGCCATCCGGGCTTGTTCATTTTCATTGGTAGGAGGTTTGGAAATACCTAATTGCAAGAAGAGAGTTTGGAATTTTCCGGCAAGACAGAATCTCTAACCAGGTATTTGCCAACATTAAGTGGCTACCTATAACTGTAATATCGTGTCAGTCCATAGTCCACTCAAATATAACTTGGTTTGGCTTTCGCCATTCGGCTAAAAAAAAAAAAATGTTGAACCAGACCCAAATTCCTTCAATTTGCTTTAATATCGTAATGAATGGTTGTCTTGAGCTGAATTTCACTATGCCAAATTTTGACAGCCTTTAGTATGAAGTATTATGATAAGGCCGTAATTAGCTAATTTCTGCATTGCTTTCGTATAAACGTTTTTTTTTTTCGCAAAGTCAGATGTATGACATTAGGAGTGAACATTTCAAGACTTAAAATTATAAAAACAAAGAAACAAACTCAGGGATCTGCGACGAAAATTTAAAAGATAAGTTTCTATAAATGTGTGTGTATATTTTTTACAGAACTATATAAACGTAACTTTTAAATATTCTATGCGTAAGGAAACGTCGCAGCAGCAACAAACAATACAAGAAAGAGAAAAAAAAACTAAAAACAATTTGAGAGGCACAGTTGCATGTATGACGCTTATGTGTAATCATTTTTAGATTGAAGTATACATATATGTACATATAAAAAACAAGAAACACAATGAAGTCCTAACCTAAAATACGCATAAATATGTTCCATTAAATGCATGTAAGCAACAAGGCAAATTGATTAAAAGCTTTACAAAAGTATATTCGATACTATTTTCATAACGGGACATACAGACACCGCCTCAACAATTTTTTTAATTTGCATTGTTATTCGCCATATAATATATAGTAAAACAACAGCCAAATAAATTAAATAATGTCGAGGGTGCGAATTATTTGCAAATTACCAGGAAAAAATGATGTTCCAATATTATTGTATTTGTATCTGTCTAATGTTTAAGTATCTAATTTATAAAAGCGAAAAAGAAAAATGTAAAAAAAAAAATATTAAAAAGTAGAAAAAAGAAAAGCAAAAAATGAGTAATTTGAAGAATTTTTGTACCAAAACCGTAAAATTAAAAAAAAAAAACAATGTATTGCAGAACTAAAAGCATAGAGTAATAAAAAAAAAATAGTTAATAAAGTATAATTTGTAATGTCGGTGCAAACTGGTGGTGACCTATAAAAAAAAATTTAATATGATACACATGTATTTAAAAAAAAACATCGCATTTTAAAAAATTTGTTGTAGTATTTAAAAATTTGTGATTGAGTGTAGGTACCAATAACCACATTGCACCGACAAGAAGCGAGTACGAATGAACCGTTTCAAAAACTGTGTACACCTTCCATGAAGGCCTTAGAATAATTTGTGTAACACATTACACCGAGTAGCCTTAAATAATTTCTTTAAAAAAGCAAAAAATTCTGNAATAACCACATTGCACCGACAAGAAGCGAGTACGAATGAACCGTTTCAAAAACTGTGTACACCTTCCATGAAGGTCTTAGAATAATTTGTGTAACACATTACACCGAGTAGCCTTAAATAATTTCTTTAAAAAAGCAAAAAATTCTGAAAAAAATTACGAAGCCGATGAACACTTTAAAAAGCGTATAGCGCCCGTTGTTAGATTTGTAAAAAAAAAAAAGATGTGCAGATCATGTGATCAAAGAAATGGCGTCGCGCCGCTAAATAACTATAAACTTAAAAAATACACGAGAAAAGTTTCTAACTTCTAGACGAAACCAAAATCACTAAATTATTGAAATATCATGTGAAACTCATGAGGTTAAGAGAAATAGTTTCTACTACCGAACGGGAAACAAATTCAGGAATGCCTGATTAACTCTGTATGTAATTGTATGTATAAAATCGTACGTGATCTTAGTGTTGGCAGGATCTAAAATGTCCGAAAAATGTGTCTTCAACGACAACCGCATCGACGGCTATTTTGGCGTTATGTATTTGTTAGGCTCAAATCTTAATTAATTATAATCATAATTCATGCGTTTTTTTTTTTGTTTACATATCTGCGGATGATCGCTTAAAACTATATTTTGCTGCACATCTTTTAAATAATTATACACTTGGTTTGCTATTATTTCATATATTATTGTCAGATTTTGAATAGATTATGGTGGATAAAAAATGTATTAATTTTCTTCTAAGATACGGCAAAATTATTGAGCATTTCTTGAGCTCATCAAGCTATCACATAAAACAAGAAACATAAAATGTAAATTAAAAGGGCGTTATATCCTACACCAATATCACTGACAACACTTACACAAATACACTTTATTCTAACCTATCCCCCCTCTTGCCTGTCAAAACTAATACCTGTACTTTCCCCACACATGAAAACACCCACCCACACTACATCCTACAATCCGTCACACAGAAAAAAAAAAACACTTAAGGGAAAATGCTTAAAACTGCTGCTCTAATGTTTGTAATGTATTCAATTTGTCAATGTAGCTATTGATGGAGCGAAGGGAGAAAGAAAAAATACAATAAATGCATTATTCCTATTGAAAAGGAGCAAACAAAAAAAGTTCAATTTTTAATTACTGGAATGGAATGAAAGAGGTAAGACATTTTATTTAATTCTACAGTACTTGCATATGTAGTTGAGTTGATCTGGACCGACATTCAGACTGGGTTAAAAGTTAAACCTTTTCTGGGGGGCGTAAACATCCAGCAGTCTAAACTGTTCAATTAAAATACACATCTCGAATGCATTATAAATGAGTTGCATTAAACATTTTAAGTTGCAATAACACATAGTATTTAATATAAACCTTAAGCAAATACTTCAAAGATGTATGATTTTCATAAATTAAAGAAACAACTTTAAAAGAACTCCTCTTCAAAAGGTCTTCTGTGATGTGTATGTCCTATAAAAGCCCTTTTGGAACGACTTCCATGGGTAGCGAAAGAAAAAGCCCTTCAATTTGTGCCACTCCATACAAAAAACAAGTAAGAAAGTCTAAGTTCGGGCGGAGCCGAACATTAAATACCCGGCGCAAGTATTAAATATATGTTTTTCCACCCTTCCGAAACCTTCCGCTAGATGGTAAGCCGAGGTGTATCAATTTTGAGTAAATTAGCGTCCTTCAATTTCGAAATATTGAAGTTTCAAGCATTTCTTAAATTTACCGTTATATGAGAATCGGCCGTTATTTTAGTCCGATTTCAATAATTTTCAACGTTTTGCTTACACGTGGCAAGTACAATAACCATACCGAGTTTGGTACAAATTGGTAGAACGGTTAC
>NW_016161598.1:20426-43374 GCF_001687245.7 Rhagoletis zephyria
TCATTGCGCTACGTAATTATTAGAAAAATGAATATGAACTAATTAAAACCAAGCCTGTTAATTTTTGCGAGATTGTTCATATTTACGAAAGGCTCAAGAATTTAAAAAAAAAAAATATTGCATTAATTTAAAAAAATGTTTTATTTAAAACATTAAAAGAAACTTGTATTCGTTTTGTTTGTTACACAAACAAGTAATTTTTAGCAAAAAAAAACCGACTTAAAAAAAATATATATATATCAATATATTTCATGATCCAATGATCGGATCTAAACCAAATTAGTATGGGACCACCTCTGAGACACTACCTTTCTTGTTATTGAAATCGGTTGACGTGGTGCATAGTTATTCGGTAACATACATAAAAAAAAAAAATAAAATCCGACGAACTGATAACCTCCACCTTTTTTGGAAGTCGGTTAATAAACAAACCGCATATGCAGGGGAACTTCGGGTATTATGGTATAGGTAATTTTTTGAGATATGTGGCAAATGTAACTATAATTATTTATTATTCGAGAACAGTGAAAGTTAAGTTATAAAATATTTTTCAATTAATTCAAAAATAACAAAGTTATTGAAAAAATTTAAAAGAAACCAAAAAATAGCTTTTTCAAAAATTAGAGGGTAATATGGTATATATGGTTAGGATAATGTGGTGTACTGTACTACATTACGATAACGCAGCTGTTATCGTCTATATCATGTAGTCTTGGGTCCACTTTCGGATTTCCCCTATTTTTGGCATCTAGAATAAACGTTGTGTTGAAGTAATTAAAAATTACATATGGGGGGCAATGTGGTATTGTAATACGCCCTGCAGTGAAAAATTATCAATTGTTAAAACCATGATAAAAACATTACAAGGTAAAATCATTGAGAGGCAGTCTGACGTTTGCCTACATTATAATTTTAAAATTCGTACTCAAGCTCACACACACATTCTCATTTTTAATCTCAAACAACAACAATTGTGAACAATTTCATTTTTTTATTTTCAATTTTATATGATTTTAAAATGTTTGCAAACGTCAGAAAAAATCATGTTTTTATCATGGTTAAAACTAACCAACTTATAGTTAGCTTTTTGGTGAGATTTCGATTAATACCTCACTTTTAATTAGCTATGACAAAACCAACTTAAAGTGAATTGTAAAGTCGTGCAGGAGTCATGCAGACGCAATCGGGAGTTGGTTTTCTTTACAAGTTTCTATTAAATATCCTCATACAAAAATTACTTTCAATACACTTTTTTTCTGAACTTCGCAGATTCTTTTTCATATTCAGGACAAATAAAAGGAAGATCGAAATTTTATACTATCATTTTGAAGTTATGTCTGACGGTGTTCGAATATGGGGCCACCCAGAGCAGAATATGTAAACAAATATGAAATGTAATAAAATAAAGTAAATAAATAAGTAAATAAAAAAGTAAAAAAACAAAAAAATATTTTGTTTTTCTTATTGATATTTTATGTCCAAAAGTAGTTAGTTACAAGTTAGTTGACATGTAATGCAGAGGTATCCAGGTCTGACTTTTTTGCGGCCATCGCCCCACAAAAGTAGTTAGCTTTTTTCGAACAAAATACACAGTTAATAGTTAGCACTTGTGTTCGCGTAAACAGACTAAAGTTAGGTATAAGCTAACGTCACTCCCTGCAGGTACCTTAACCGACCTCTTGTCTACCGGAATAACCGATTTTCAAAATTTCCAAACAAACTCATACAAAACATAAACTTTCTATTAGCCGAGACTTGATAAACGAAATACAAAACTTACTTTGCAATATTAAAATTTTTTTTCTAAATCAAGTTTTTTTTTAACAAATAAAGTTGATTTCTTGCAGTTAAAAAAAAAACTTTAAAATTTTGGATCACATGTTTGAGGCATATTTAACAATAAGAAAACCGAACATGAAGTTATTCGCTGTAAGCATTTCCGAGCGACACGTATGGCCATTTTCAATGCAAATAACTAGGCGGTTCCCCAAATTACCAAGCACTTGAAATTCGTTAGAAATTTTTCAAAACAATAATGTTCATATGGTAGCGAAAAAGTGTTCATATTTTGGCATGTTCATATGTTAGGATGTTAATATTATCTCGAGTTCACTGTACTTTGTTGCTGATGCTCAACTGGAATCGACTGAAATACTTAAGAAGTTGCAGACAGATCCAAGTTTACGCGTAAGACGTGACGATCTTTCATAAAAAGTAAAACCGCCACATTTATTGAAGCTTGTATTTCGATTTAAGAAGAATTTGTATATCCCTGCTTTTAAACAAACACCCCACTAGGCCTATATTTTTTTCGTGCTAAAAATGCGTTTCTGTAAAATGTTTCTTGTTGTCAATGCAGGTTTCATTTTAATTATCTTTACGCTGCAACGACTTGTTGCAACCTCTGACGCAATGCCCAGTCACTTGCATTGTGATGGAAAAGCAGTAACATTTGACCTGGTGTCGCAAGTTTATTGGAATTCAGAAGCACTCCAATATGCCTATCCCTCTGAGCCTCTTGCCTTTGCAGGCTTGATGGCCGCCTAATAATCACTTATTTAGATAACCATAAAAAGTGTGATGATTTCTGCTATTGCGCGGACTTTCTGACAGGTGGTATAAGTACTTAAAGCACGCACAGCAAGAATTCCCTCCCGCTCTGATTAAACTTGTTAAGGAAATGAGCGAGAGCTCTTCCTTAAATTATAAAATTCAGTGTTATTTCGAATCCAGTTTTCTACCATCTCAACTGCCACGATTCAGGTAAAGGGATAGGGTTTTTCGTACATAGATAATAATTTCTAAAATTTCATGTGGTTGACCTAGCGCAATGCCGCAATGGAAATATATACATATGTACAAGCATACATACTTATGTAACCTAAAATTAAAAAAAGATGCTGTTAATTTTGTTTTCTTTATTTTATTTAAAAAATTTATTTTTTAACTCAAATAAAAACGATTTATTTTTCCGAGAAATCAAGGCGATTCCATATGCAAAGGATTGCAAGCAAAGCGTTTCTTCGAAAGGAAATACGACGAAAGTAAGCCTCTTCATCACACCTCGATTGCAGCATCCTTCACTTCATCATCAAACTTGATCTCCTTTCTGCCTCTGAATGTGATGTTGAAGCACTTTATTGAAATATAATTGACAACATAAATTTGTTGCATGTTTGAATGTTTTTAAAAATATTAGTTTTCTTTTTTAAATTTTGTCGCAAAATTTAGAAATCACTTGTCCATGTCATTGAAAAATAAACTTAATCAAAAAATTTTAAGGTTAAATATTATATGTAAATATTGGGAAAAATCCAAGAGCAATAGAACTGGAAAATGCAGCCCGCCATGCTTGTGCAGCACAATACAGTGCAAGTTTCCAACCAGATTGAAGTGAGGAACGTTTTCCATTGAAAATAGCATCAACTTGCGAGAGTTTTGATGTTACTGTACAAAAACTGCCTCTCATATAAAGTATCGAACACTTTCGCCAATTGGCTGTTAATTGCCCTCAAGGCGCTAAAGCGTGTGAATCATGTCCAAAACTGTTTTTGAATTGAAAATGTATTCGATGCTCTCGATGGAAACATCATCGGGTATCACCCTACTAACCTTCCACCTTCCTCACAGGTTCCAACGTATTGCTCACATGATATGAAAAATTACGATGAAATTATTTTGGTATCAATTCGCTTCCATAGACACATGACATGTCTGTCCTATTCATACCTCAAACCTGGCGTTACTTTATCTTTCGTTTCTTTTTGCGGCGTCCTTTTAGCTCTCAACTCATTTTGTTTTTGGATTTTGTTGTTTGGTTGTATTTCCTTTTTTATCCTTTTCGTCGCTTCCAATTTCTCCTATTTAACCCATTTACGCACACGTTTTGCGCAGATAACGCACAGACCACTCTGTCGATGCGTACTCGCATTTTTACGCTATCGATGATTCGTACATCGGAATTGCCCCTTACTTGTCACAGCACAGCATTGCCCCAAATATAAGCTATATACTCCGGGTAATTTTGAGCGGAATTTTATTTCTTAATCGAAATTCCGATTCTGTTCGATTCTATCCATGCGGTCAGAGATCTATGTCTGCTGTTTCTGCAATTTTTTGTGTGCACGCTTCTTGTCTTCTTTGTTCTCTTTCGTTACATCAAAAAGTTTGTATTTGTTTGATATGAATTGTTGGTTTAACTGACTGCTGCTGCTTTTGCTTTTGTAGTTGGAATCAACCGTTGTATCAATAGGGCTGCGAGAATTGACTCTGGCTATTCAAGCCCAAATTTAGACGATTCGTGTTAAGATTATCCTGAAGCGAAGATAAAAAAAATAGCTTAATTTAATCATTGCCATTAGCTAAATTGTAAATTATAGAACGAACATTTTGAAATATATAGATTAAAATCTAATACTTTATTTGAGATCACTAATCATTTAATACGTACCGTACTAAAATTAACGTCCTGTGAGAGAATATTATCTATTTGCGAGATTTGGCCAAAATCTTGCGACAACTCCGGCTGCTGTGAGAGTGTAAAGCCACCTGGTTGGCTCATTTGTTGCGACATATTTTGCTGGGTTAGTGGTAGAGCATTGTTCTGCGATGAAGTGGCAACCGATCCAATCAAAACATTAGCAATATCGTTGGCACCAGTTGCAATCGAAGCTGTGGCTGAAGGTGTTTGAATGCTGTTACGCGGTTTTGCATTTTGCATCTTATTAGCCGCGCCGGTGGCGGACACATTATAATTATTAAAGAGTTTGCTGCCTCCACTGGCGCTGTTATTGTTAACCATTCCGATTGCCCCTAAGCCACCGCCAGTGCGGCGGCCCTGTTTTGCTGCCGCTTGAATTGCCTGCTGATGTTGGTTGTAGAAACGCGGCGGAATATTGCTCATGTTCATGAACATGCCAACAGGTACTGGCATGTTATTCATTGCTGCTTGAGCACGCTCGGGCGAAATGTAGCTGATCGAGTCGTGATGATGATTCCACTGATGAGAGTTAACAGCAGATTGTTGTGTCGTTGAACCTGGACCGCTATTTCGAGCCCCAATCGGACCGAAGTTTCCGCTCATGAAATTGTTCAAACTATGGGCTGCGGCTGCCGCTGCTGCTTGCATTTGGGCAGCTGCTGATCCGCTCCCGTAACCCATATTATTATTACCGCCAAATCCCAAACCTAAGCCCAGGCCGCTGTTGAAGTTAGATGTATTCATATTGCTCGATGCATATCCATATTGACCAGAACGATCGTAAATGGAGCCCGGAATCATTGCTTCTTTAGCATCGGCCATCATTGTAGTCATAAAGTGAGCACCCATATTTAGAGTATTGACTATTTTTTTGGGCTTTTGGAATTGTATTAATGATTCCTTCAAATTGTTTAGGGAACCTTCTACCAGCACCTTGCGATCTTTGTAGAAATTCAGTAAGTGATTCCAAAGTGGTTGCTTGGACAACACCTTAGGATTGCCCACAATGATTGTACCGTACTTTGAGCGAGTTAGTGCAACATTCAATCGACGAGGATCATTGAGAAAACCGATACCTACATTAAAATACAAGTCAATTTAACATAATGCAATTTTTACGAAAATCGAATAACCCACCTTGGCGTTCATTTGAACGCACGCAAGACATAATAATAATGTCCTTTTCCCTGCCTTGGAAAGCATCCACGCTGGCAATCTCGATTTCCTGATACAACCTTGAGTGCAAACTGCCTTGGTATTGCATGTACTGCACCAAATACGCCCGCTGGCCTTCATACGGCGTAATTATGCCAATTTGCTCTGGCTTAACGCCTGCCTTCAAGAACCGTGTTGTTATTTTTTCGACATTTGCTGCTTCAGTACGATTCAAATATGAAGTTCCCGATCCCGCGATTTCCTCTTGTCCCTGAGTCACAAGGAAGAACATCGGCCTATCAGGTTGTGGCCACGGGAAATCAATTTTGAGTTTGCGATCTTCGGCACAAACACCGTTCTGCAGTGAGCCCTCATAGAAGAAGTTGGAGGGAAACTGGGACAATTCCGGATGCATACGATACTGAACTTCAAGACGGAAAGGCCGAATGCCCAAGACTACAAGACGTTCGAATAGACTTTGCGACAGGCCAGCTCTAGCTGCTTTCTTACACATAACCACCGGTCCCAACTGACAGTGGTCGCCCACAAGGATCAATTGTTTTGCACCCAATACTACTGGTACCATGCATTCGGGCTCGGTAGACTGCATCGATTCGTCGATTAGAATAGAAGTAAATTTTATTCGTGCCAACCGCACGTCTCCCGCGCTAACGCATGTGCAACAAATAACATCAGCAGCCTCGAGCAGTTGATGTTCCGCGGCCCGCTTCAATGTTCTGTATCGCTTCTCATCGGCTGAACTTAATTCGCCCGTTTCGTCTTTAAGCTGTTGCAATTTTTTTAACTCAATATTTGTGTCCATATTACGGATTTGATTATGTAAAGCTAAAAAGCTAACTGGACTATCGATAGCTTCACGAGATTTGGCACAAAGGCGCACCACCTTCAAGTTTGTGCGATGGATTTTTTCCGTAAGTTGGTCTACAGCTGTATTGCTAGGTGCACAGACAAGCACGGTGCCTCCGTGTTGCTTCACCAATTGGTAAACTATTGTTGCAGAGGTCACAGTTTTCCCAGTACCTGGCGGACCTGAAAATTAAATAATATATATATTTAACTAAATGTACGGCACGATCGATAGCATTTTCTCTGAATATGAAAACAAAAAAACAGTTTTACCTTGGATCAAGCTTAACGGGCGTTGCAAAGCGTGTTTTACAGCATACACCTGCGATCGATTCAAATCCGGCAAATTGGGAGCACTGAAGAGTTTTGGTATTGGTCCTCGAAATAAAAGTTCATCAATGCCATCATGTCGGCCATGTCCTAAAAGTCGTGCGTATATATAATTAGATACGGAGCTGCGGTCCATGGCGAATACTTTAAGGGCACGAGTCATTCGATCAAATGATGTGCACTTCCAAATAAAATCCACCGCAAAATTGGAGGTGCATTTGACTGGCGCTCCAGCTGATGATTTTAGTTCCAATCCTACATCTTCGCCGTAATTATCTGGCACTTTTATGACATGCCCAATTTCACTCCATGCCTTATGAAGTTCCCCCACATAACGCAATCTTAATTCATCACCATGCATCAGTTTCATGTCCGAATCGGTTTTGGCGAGCGTGAAGTAGGCTATGGTCTTTTTGTTTAGTCCAACATCCCAACGTACTTCTATACCTTCTTGAGTTTGTGATTCTTTCAATTTTTTATCATACTCTGCTTCTAGTCGTACTAAAGGCCCAAACACTTTTTCATATTGGTAACCATCTTCATAACGTAGAAGCACTTGCGATGGCTCCGTATCTATTCCAGGCTTTTCCAAATCTTGAAATGTCGCATCAATATTCTCTTTCCACAACTCCTCCAACTTGTTTATCTGCGCTGCGGATATTTGTCGCGCCCGCAACTGTTCTTGCTCAGTGGGTACCTTTACCAACCACGCCAAGAATGAGCGATCTGTTATTAGCGGCTTCCATTGCTCTTGATCCCAGTTCATATCTTTCAAAGAGTTTTGAGCTGCACATGGTTGGCTATGTAATAAGCTAATTAATGGATTGTGTTCGGCAAACGCTTGTTTCTTATCTACTTACCGACATAGTAACACCACTACAGAGTCTGCTTTCGCCGGAATAAATCCTAACACGAAAACATTACGCACGCCACACGAGTAACACTCCAAAACTGTTTCTCCAAGAGGTCCTTCGGAATGAAGTGTCACTTCCCGATGCTTCGCTCGCACCAAATGGTTAACAATATGCGACCCGGAAGTGCTACCCCGTCCATTACAGAACCATTTTTTGCAGTTATTGCACATAACTACAGTACCAGGATCGTGAATGCCACAATATTTGCAAGCATGTGTAGGCAGTTCCTTCACTGCCAGTATTGATGTATCGTCATCCTCTTCCTCAAACTGCAACTCTGCCAGATTGTTTGCTAGAGCATTTATCTTGTTCTAAAGGTGTTAAAATACACGTTTGAGTTTAAAAGGTATAAACATATATTTTCGGTAGTAATTACTTGAGCTGATGTACTGCCACCAATCCCTTCCAGTTGAGAAGCCTGTGTTTGTGATTGTGAGGGTAATGTAAAATCCCGAAAATCGAAGTCCGATGCCTGTGTATCTGCGCCAATCAAGTCATTCTCCTCCGTATCCAGAAACGTCAAGGTTTGTGAACCAGGCCCGTAGGCGTCCACACTCATGGTTAAAGACGAATGTTTACGTCGTGTCGAAGACTACTATAGAGATTACTTTTTGTTTTCGTAGTAATTGCGCGTTAAATCTGCGTTTTTTCTATTTCTCCTACGCAAAACAGAAACCACGTCGGTACTTTTTCCCCAAATATAAACCGTCCAATCAATGTATGTAGACGTTTACGTTTTTGTCACCGTCCGACTCGCTGTCGTAGATGCGTGCAGCGAAAAAGTTGTTGGTGTTATGTCGTCGTTTTGAACGGCCGCTATTTCGTCGTTGTCACGCTTCTGCTTTGTTCTCTTCACTTATTTTCAGTCTTTCTTTTGTCCAAAAAATATCTTTTTTTCCAAGTGCACTCCTTGATAGCTGACGACAAATTTTTTGATGTGAAGCTTTTCAAGTCAATTGCTAGACCTCACTTTTTATAAACGGCTTGGAGCCTTTTTTTAATAAGTCTTTTGTCGCTCTACTTTATACGCAAATTATAAATTTATTCTGATTCACAGCAAACTTTTATGACTTTATCCCATCAAGCGGGGTGAGAAATTCCCTCACATTTCCACACCGCCTTGCCAGACATTTAATTATGTTGCATACGCATCAAACATCAATCAAACATTGGGTTAATTAATTAAGTACTTTGCAATTAAGGAAGCAATGCCTTAAAACCAAAAAAATTTGGTAAAGTTAATATACTATTTTTCATATCCTATAATGGAAAATATACACGAATACTTTGCAAGTGAGTGAATTCCTAGATCCGGGAGCACTTTCGAGTATCCGAAACAGTGTTGCCAGTGGCACATCTCAGAACATGTGCTATTTTGTATATTTTCCAATTTCGGAATGTAATCTCTAAAGGCGGACCTCCATAAGCCTGCTATAGTGTTCAATGGGAGCGTGAGCGTGAANTATACGCAAATTATAAATTTATTCTGATTCACAGCAAACTTTTATGACTTTATCCCATCAAGCGGGGTGAGAAATTCCCTCACATTTCCACACCGCCTTGCCAGACATTTAATTATGTTGCATACGCATCAAACATCAATCAAACATTGGGTTAATTAATTAAGTACTTTGCAATTAAGGAAGCAATGCCTTAAAACCAAAAAAATTTGGTAAAGTTAATATACTATTTTTCATATCCTATAATGGAAAATATACACGAATACTTTGCAAGTGAGTGAATTCCTAGATCCGGGAGCACTTTCGAGTATCCGAAACATTGTTGCCAGTGCCACATCTCAGAACATGTGCTATTTTGTATATTTTCCAATTTCGGAATGTAATCTCTAAAGGCGGACCTCCATAAGCCTGCTATAGTGTTCAATGTGAGCGTGAGCGTGAGCTTTTTATTTTGACCAATATCTTCGTTATTACTTAACTTTTTGCAATAGTTGATACATCAAAAGATAGAGAATTAAAGGCTACGTTTCTTTATACATTCCGGATAATCTCATTTCACAGCCAGAATAAACAGAATGTGTTTGAAATATACGTTAACATATCATCAGGAACGTTCTAAAGAATAAGTAAACAAAAAAGATTATTCCAAACGTTCAGAATGAATAAAGAAATTCAGCCAAAATACGTTCACGCTTACGCTCGTATTGAACTGCATATCAAGCTATAGCATGCGTATCCGTATGCGTGTGTTTGACATTTACGCTTAGAAATCAAAATTCATACAATTTTCTAGGTGATGCCATAAAAATTTTTATATTCAATTTTTCTGTCAAACGCACGCATACGTATATGCATGCTATGGAGATCCGTAATTGTTTCCACCGCGTTTTCTTTGGATTTCGTTGACATTTGCTATTTAGTGTGTGTGTTTGCATGCGTTTGTTTAAGTAGATAATTTGGACATTTCAAGTGAAAAAGTCTACAGGGTTGAAATTTTTAATATCTAACGGTTTGTTTGTCTTACAAAAGTGGGGATTTCGACAGGATTCCGTCATTTTCGAACGTTCGCCAAAATGTTTATAGGGTTGTTTTATTACACCGTAAATTATAATGAACTGTTAAATCCTGAAAACGCTAGTACTTAAACCAAATTTACATAAAAATGCAGTTCTGGTTCACGTTATTCTACGTTTTGCTTGAAATACAGTACTGGCGCACGGCAAACTTCGACGAATTGGGCGATGCTGTCGTTACACACGGCGATTTTTATTGCGGCAACTCGACTTGTGTGCCAGAGAGCGTGACGAGGAAAGGAGAGGGGCACCAATTTGCTTGTGCTCGAGCAACACGCTTTGTGCTCTCATTCGTCTCTATAAATTGAGTTAAGGCTCAGTTATGCATACTTTCCACTGCACGGCATAGCATGTCATTTTACGTAGAATCCAAAAATCAACAGACTTCTACATATGTAATGCTGTGCATTGGGTAACCGCTTACACGCAAAGCTCATTTAACAGATTCCCTATGTGATGACTCTCATGCAATACTAAGGGCCGGTTACTCAATGTCTGGTTAACACTAATCTGCGGTTAAACATCGTTATCGACGTTACCGACTCCCTGTTGTATGCATGGAGTCGAAGACGTCGATAACGATGTTTAACCGCAGAATAGTGTTAACCAGACATTGAGTAACCGGCCCTAAGTATGTATAACTGGGCCTTTAGCGGTTCACAGCTGACAACAAGACATGATTCAATAAAAGGCCCTACACACGCATTGATTTATCGGCCAATCAGTTGACCAACCTACTTAACGAAACTCAACGCACCAACCAGTTTGCCGATTTCATTTGAGTGACTGTTTTTGAACTGTGAACACAACAGCACCGGTAAACTTTTAAGCTATGCCAGGAAAGCTGCTCATTTTTATGTATTTATTACTGCTACCGCCCCCGTTTTCACAAATTATACGCATTTTCACCAGCGAAAAGAACCGAAAAACACATGTTAACGTTAATGTGCCCTTAAAAAAAAATGAAATCGCATTTTAAGCTACCAACTTGTATACACACAGAGCAACAAGTTGACCAACCTGCCTCAAAAATCAAAAACTTTTGATTTTCTCCAACCTGACGAACAACTTGACGAAGGTTTGCCAACTTGCCTACACACGGCTTATTTACCACCAACTTCTAGCAGTTGGCCAACTGCTTGGCCGATAAATCGATCCGTGTGTAGGGCCTTTAAGCAGTGGCACCGTGTCGCTTCTTTGCAAATTTACTTTGAAAAAGTGTATCTTTGCTGAGAAATAGAAGAATAAGCTTTTGTGCAATATGTTTATTTGTATATGCGTATGAAGCACATTTAACTGATGAAAATATAAATTGTTTTTAAATTGGATGTTTACATAAATCTAATAGTAATTTTGTTTTAGTTTTGAGTCCTTTTGCAGTTTTTATGCAGCTAAATAGCACATAAATAACGTAATACATTTATATATATTCAGCCTTATCATGAGTTTCATTTTCCCTGAACCGGTTCACTTTTCACTTTTGGTTTCCATGATTTTCGGGTGAATTTTTTTTCAGGCGAAACTCAGAATAAGACAGATTAATATTTCGCTTAAAATGCCAGATTTCCTACAAATGCGTTAGGTTTTACAAAAGGAATTTCACTACTAATTACCTACTTTGCGTACTTTTCTACTACCATTTTCGCACCAAGGGATTTTATACTTCCCATATCTCCGTCCTTCGTAAATGTAACCTTTTGTAAGGGAGTGTCAAGCCGCAGCTGTCAATAATTATCTAACCATGTATTATCGGCTGCATTCCTTTATTTATTCTGAACGTTTGGAATAAACTTTTGTTTACCTTTTCTTTAGAACGTTCTGGTGATATGTTAACGTATATTTGAAACGTATTCTGTTTATTCCGGCTGTGAAATGGGATTATCCGGAATGTATAAAGAAACGCAGCCATTGAATCATGACAACAAGAATTGCATAAAAAAAAGTCGCCGTGTGCAAATCAAACGAGCAACACCAAAAGGGAATATGAAAAATCGCCTCGACCAAAATTTCCATGAATAAGCGCAGACTAAAGCGAAGCGCACATTGGCGCGATTCTGTCGTTGCGAATACGGTGCGAATTCGGCTGTTAACTTCGAATCCGCAAACGTGCGCACACTTGAGCGATTTTTTCGCGTCGATTTCCGATGTACAATTCACTCAATTTTCCCTGTATTTCGTGTATTTTCGCACTCGGCGTGCCCAAATCGTACAAAATACTATTATTACGAACGTTTTTATTAGTTTTTGTACATTACACGTTTTTTTTTCTTTGCCTTTATTGCTGTGACACCTTTCTTCTTCTTCTTTGACGCCTTCAAAACGCTGCAAGCCGCGTTTCGAACGCGTCAATAGAGAAGAACATTGAATGTTCGAAAAATTCGCAGCGACGGAATCGTGCAAGTGTGCGCTAGCGCATTAAAATGTATGGGTAGCATTGTTGTAATTTTTGGGCTTGCGGATTCCCAACGACAGAATCGCGCCAATGTGCGCTTCGCTTTAAGCTGCATTTACGCTGACGACACACAATCAGTTTTACCTTTCAATTTAATCTCACACATTACTTGTGAAACGTTACTAGCCATATAGCTCCCCCTATTATGAATTCGTACGATGCACGATAACCGCTTGCATTCTGTTATTCTCTATTACGAGTCGGTCTTGTCGAATGAGATCCGATAAATGTGAACAAAAACCACACTCATTCACAACAATACATCTTTCGGGCGTATGGAAAGGATAAGAGCCAAATTACACGATGACTTTTCACCCTGGGTGGAAAGTCATGCGTGTCGAGCTTGTTGGCAAGAAGTGTAGCGAAGTCAGCGGGGTAGGCAAGCAGCGAAATCGAGGGGTTTTTTTGACTTTTCGCTTTTATCGAGTTCACTTTTTCGTATTTTTGCTTTGAGTTCGAGATTTGCTCCGCTTTAAAATTGAGGACGAAAGAGTTGACCAAAGAAAATTTGACGTTTAAATGTCAAAAATACGCAAGAAACGCCGCAAAGAAAAAAGGTATCTTGCACGAGGATTTTCGAAGACTTTTTTAAAAGGGAACGTGCCAAAAACGCAGGGTGAAAAGTCGTCGTGTAAATTGGCTCTAATACGAGCGTTTATCGTAATTGGCTCTAATACGAGCGTTTATCGTAACGTCATCGTGTAATAAACAATTTTATGGAATTATCTACCAAGGTGCGTTCATGAAAGAAAGCAGATGAACTGAAAATTTAAGCAATTTATCCCTTTATCGCTTTATATGAAGACCCCTAATATTTAAAACATGATAAATTAAACGAACTACGATCCTAATTATCGACTTTAATAATCGATTATTCTATATCGGAAGTTTATTTCTCATCTCTAAAAGTAATAGCAAAAAAGTTAAGCTCTCGTTTACACAACAATTTAAATTGATCAATTAGGAGTTAATTGCGATATTTTAATTAGTTTATTGAAATTGTAATTAACCCAAAACAGAGATGGAAAACAGTAGCGGTAAGGATATATGTCTATTTTATAATTTCCAAAACAAGGTATTTATTAAATTTTCTGAAAGGTAAGAGACGACGCAATAGATGGGAAGAAGGCGGTGAAAAGGCATTACTGCAAATATGGGAGGAGAAGGTGGACAAACTTCGCGCCTTCAAGAAGAACCACCATGTCTTAATAGAGATGGTTGCAGAGATGGAATTAATGGACTACTATTACAATATGAGGGATATAAAGACGAAAATGCAAAATATGGTCGCCCGCTACCGGTAGCCGGTTTATAACAAATTTACTTTCGAATGAATACAATTTTCGAATATTTGCAGAAAGGAAAGAAAACTAGTAAAATCTGGAATGCCTTCAGTTTGGGACTACTATGAAGAGATGCACGCTATAATGACTCGCTATGAAAGTAACAACAGTGAAATACTGGCAAATTGCAGATCATTTAGTGCTGGTAATGAATATTAACATAAATTAACCGAACACGTATATACATCGCACTTGTTTTTAGTTAGTATAGATTTAGTGGTACATGTGGCTGAGTGGTTAGAGGTGCGTACACCCTTTCCGTAGGTGCTGGGTTCAATCCTTGGTCCGGCTATATGTTAATTTTAAAAAAGTTTTTTCTAACAGCCGCCGCCCCTCGGCAGGCGCGTTGGCAGACCTACGAGTGTATTTCTGTAATGGTCACAGGTAGCATCCGCGCAGAGAGCACAGCCCTTAAAAAAATTGAGTAACGTTAAAGGCTACAATTGATTTTTTGTAGTCATGCAAACGCCCTATCACAGGCTACCGAGATAGGTCGATCTTAATGTAAGAAGAGCGGTAATTTTTGCATACTTAATCCAATATTTTAATTTTTTTTTGGATTATGACTATTGAAGTAAACCCAGCAAACATTTGGAGTCGTAAATGGACTCCTATTTCGGAGCCTTTACGCTCATAATGAGCTCATTTAGGTGTCCGATATGAGGGTGATTGCCTTCCTCCGAAGGTCGCCTTATGTATGTATGTATATGAGCTTAAATTCATACATCAAATGAGCCTCAATATGAGTCATATTGGAGTCTTATTGGCCTCATGTACGGCTCATTTTGGACTCTTTAAAACAATTTTTGGCCTCATACCTATATGGATCATTTCAGACTCTTTTTGAAGCTCTTATCGGCCTCATAAATTACTACATTCGGACTCTGCTTTTAGGCTGTTCTTTGAGTCTTATGGAATGCATTACATTTGCAAAGGCATTCAGCAAAAATTTCTTTCAAATAACATACATACATACTTACATCATATATGAATCCTAAAAGATTCATATAAGAGTAAACATTTTTTGTTTTTGAAACTCATATTTCTTACCACCTAGGACTCCTTTCGCACTTATATATTCTGAACGCTCAGAAATGTTTGCGGGCAATGAGGGATATGTACAAATGTATGTATAACAAGGGCTAATATTAAATACCTTTTTCACAAAAACTAATTGCTGATGTTTGAACCCATCTTGGGCTTAATTGTCATCGGTTATATTAATGTCGTCTATGTATATGTATATCTGTGGTCATAAGCATAACCAAGCCTAAGTCGACTTAAGAAAGAATTATATATAATAAGCTATCCTATTCTTCAACTACTATTCCATGTGTATGTTAAATCCCCATCTCACCAGCTAGGCTATTTAAAAAGCTATAGGCGAACATTTTTTGGTTTCCCCATAAGGTTAACATTTCAACCCAAATGTTTAAAACGTTTTTACTCGAATTCAGGTTTTCGACTTCTGCAGTCATTGCTTATGACCACTGATATATCGCTTCCAGGTAAAATTTACTGTTACATTTCAAAGTTAAAAATACCCTTGGTTGACAATTAACTTACAGATGGGTTAAAATATCAGGCGCCTTAACAATGTGCCTCATGCATAAAAAGTTAGCTTAAGCTCAGACTCGGTTTTTGTACTAATGAAGTGAGCTCAAGCTGAAGAATTTTTATTGAAAATCGAGTCGGAGATTAAGCTCACTTTTTATGCAGAGTGCCCAGTATGTTATGGTTCTCGGAGTATGTATGTATGCATGTACATATCGAGGGCTTATATTTATGTCCCAATATTAGTAGTGGCGGATGCTGTGATGTACTCCGAGAAGCATAACATACTGGGCCCTCTACATAAAAAGTGAGCTTAACCTTCGACTAGATTTGTAGATATGTATGCATGTACCAGATTTATCTAATAAGAAAATATTTTTCAGATACAAAAGACAGCGCCGAAAATTCAGAAAAAAAATGGAAAATAAAAGATGCGATGTCGCGAAAGAGTGCAACAAGTTCGCAAAGTGGTTCCGACTCCCAGAGCAATAATACCGATATCGAAACACAAAGTGAAGGCGACCATAAGGATGATAACCAGACTATTGATAATGACCAGACAGTAAATTTGGATGAGAACATCTCGTTTTTTTCAGTCCCTGAAAAATCAAAAAACGATAAAAATCCACTGCTTGTAAGAAGTTCTCTAAAGAAATACAAGCGATCAATACCGTCTGTGGAATGGGATAAAAGTGATGACATCGATTTATTTTTCTTTAGTATGTCTAAAACTGTTAAGAAGCTACCGTATTGCGAACAAGTGCAGCTCAAGAAGGAAATCAGCTGTTTAGTTTTTCAGGCAGAACTTAAAAGCATCCCAGCATAAAAAATGAATAATAACAGTCAATAGGATGTGATTGTCCTGGCATACTCGTATTAATAACATTTCATACAAAGAACATTTGACATAAATACATACATACATATGGATGTATTGAAGATACTTTCCTTTCCTGTTTGTAAGATAGCGGACATTAATTTCAATCATATAAAACAAAAAAATCCATATATGCAATTGAAACTTTGCAAAATTAAATAACAACGCGAGCATAAATACAAAGTGTTTTTATAATAGTTATGCAATAGCGTAGATACATACATACGAATTTTTTGACTAAGAACCGACTCGGTTCATGACAAAGGTGGAAATTTTAATTTTAATGTAAAACTACTCCCGATTGATTTCTAATGTATTTCGCATATTTATTTGAGTAGTTTTGTGTATGCTCATCACCAATGCAAAAAAATACTATCAGGCATGTTCTGTACATCGCACGATTTGAAATAATTATGGTTATTTCTGATGAAAAGGATGACAATTTTATATAAAAACTATTAAAGACCCATCAGCAATGATAATAATGTATATCAACCCTTTAGAAATGCGGGATTTTAAATTTTCGTAGACGGCTCTCAGATCAGTGTTGGCAAAATGTTAATCTGATTAACAATTAAAAATTAACGATTCAAATGTTAATCGCGATTAAGGATAAAAATTAATTAATAATAATAATCTGTACGATTGATTAAATTTTTAATCGTTAATCTTCGGTTGTGATTATGTTTAATTAATTTTATTCATTAATTGTTAATCCAATAAAAAAAAATCTGATTAAGTGGTCCAGTTTGCTCGAATTTGAGACTAAACACCAGTTATAGTTATTCTTTTGTGCTTCACGCTTATAAAAATCACATAGTATATAAAAAAAAATATATATAATGATTACTATTAGATAAACTGGGAATTTTTAAAACCCTTCGCACATTTATAGAGGGATATTAAAACCATAACGTCTGTTGGTAATAGATCTTAATGAAAATGCACACCAAATTGCTTAAATTGATAACAAAAACCCACTTAGCCATACCCAATTAACTGGCCTTGTGTGCACAGGACGTTTCCAGCATAAATTAATTCATCATCAAACCCACTTAACCAAATTAAGGGTTAATGATTAAAAATTATTATTTTTTAGTCGCGGCTACAATAAAATGTTTAATCAGATTTAAATTAATCATGATTAACTGTAATCGGATTTAAGTTAATCGAATTAACTAATAGATTAAAAAATCAATCGATTAGTGCCAACACTATCGCAGATACACGATAAGAGCAAAATTTCCAAGTCATATCTCAAAAAATACTCGTTTACTTCCTCCGTGAAATTTGAAATTTGTCAAATAAGGACTTTTGCGTTGATGTTTAGGATATTTTGCATACATGCAGACATATGTATTGAAAATGTTAACCATTTTTGAAATATATTTAAGTTTTTTTTTTTCGTTTCGAATAGTTTGAGAAAACATATGTAGTATGTACTTATTGCTGTAATGTTGCACTCAAAAAAATGTTTTAGATGAGAAAGTTCAATGAACTCTTGATAATATTTAACAGTGGGAAACATCCACTGTAAAGCATTTAAAACTTGATTTTTTTTTTTTATAAATAAACGATATTGGTTAAATATACATATACATAACATATATGTACATATCGATAGCTTAGAGAGTGAAAAGGTGCTAAGTCCACTTTTTATGAAAACTCATATTTTGATACAGGAGGCTAGATAAATTTAAAATGCATTGTTTCGAAAAGGATTGTTTTATTTATACTCTTTATATTTCATAAAAAGAAAGTCCAAAAGAAGCACCGAAAATCCGATAAAACGAAAATAGTACGCAATCTTTTAATAAACAACGAATCCATCTGTTTTGTATGGAGTTTTTCTTTTCTTTGAACAGGCAAAACGTTGTATTCAAAGTTTTGCTAAATACTTTGTAAAGTTTTTAAACGGGACTTAGCAGCTTTTCACTCTAAGCTAGCGATATGTAAATTATTCGTCATATTTTTCAACATTATTTTGCATAAAACCCAATTTACAATCATGAGTAAGTATAGTATCTACATACATACATATATTTTCTAAGAAAATTGCTGGCGCCCATTATAGTCTAGAGGTCACCTTTACCTTTAAAATTTTACAAGTCTAAGAAAGCTGCAAGTAAGGCAATTACATATATGTTATTTTACCTTAGTACCACACCTTATGTTGTCAATTTTGTTCTCTTTTGTTGTCTTTTTTATTGTTATTGTATGTTATCTAAAGTAACACACGAGTATCCTGAGAAAACAAAAACAAAACCCAACATGCCCAAGTGTGAATGGCGTGCCAATTTTCAATTAGCAAGCTCAAAAAGACAAATAGTTTTGAAAAACTGATAATTTTAAAAACACATCAGTTTCCAATTATATTAATGAAAATCAATTCTAAAGCAAATTAAACATACATACATATCGCCACCTTAATTCACAAAGGCCCTACTAACCAACAAACTTTTAATTTTACATTAGAAGCAAAAAACATAAAAATAGTATCAAAAACAGGTGGGGCTTTTTAAAGATTGTGACATGTAACTCCGTTGCTTTTGGTACACTTTAAAAAAAAAACGAAACGAACGAAAAAAATGTTGCCTACGGTCTTTGTGAATTAAGGTACATGTATATATACATATTTATTGGTATAGTTCAACTGATTTATGTACATATATATATAAATAGGTAATTACATGTATTTAACTACTTATTGCTCGTATGCTGGAAGAACAGCATATTCTAAAAACTTATTCTAAAAGCTTACAGAAGTGGTATGCCTTGGTATTTAGGTGCAAATATTCCATGGTCCGAAATAGTTGCTTAAAAAATTTTGAACAAATGAATAGTTTCTGATGTAATTTAATTTAATTTGTATGTACAAAGATTTCATACATACTTTATGTAAAAAATAAAAGACTGTTTTCGCATAGAGCATAAACCGAGAATTTAAGAAAATTAACAGAATAAAATTTAATTCACAAAGGCCCTAACCACTAACCAACATTTAATGCCTAAACGGCTAAAAACCTTCACTAAAAATTGTAAAGTGTTAGTACCAAAATTTTTCTTTTTATAATCTTATTTGCTTCTTGTGTGCCCCATGTCTTACACATTTATTACTAATTTTACTAGATTATTAATGTAATTATATAAAAAAAAATTTACCAAAAAAAAAATTCAATTTTATTCAGCAAATTTTCAGCCTGCAACTTCTTTAAACAAACATGTTGCCAGATGTTGCTGGCAAAACACATATCTGTTGCTAAACATTTACTTCTGTGCTTCTACCCCGGAATTTAACAAAATCTTTGCGTTTCAAATGCCTCTGTGTAATTCCCTACTAGAAACATTTCAGAAAATAAAAATTCTATACCACAATGATTTCCACTGAGTCGTTTGCACCTTCTCGTTCTTATATATCGATGGCTGAGTGGAAGATCTACCATCTCGGCAGCCTGTTCGAAAACGCTCTATCTCCAAAAACTTTTCAAGAACGCCCCATTTCAGAATTTAATTGAAAAACACAAATCTCAAAATTCGGTTCAAAACCGCCCTATCTCACTTCAAAATGTATTGAAAATATGCGTTCTTGAAAAGTTTTTTGAGATAGAGCGTTTTCGAACTGGCTGCCGAGATAGGTCGATCTTCCACTCAGCCATCGATATGTTCTCTGCTTACACCGCAAGTTTCAACTGTCTCGTTGTCCCGTTCCAACAACCGTCGTGTCTACGTAATCGGGACGACCCAGATTTATATCTGGCCAAGGACTGTCACTCCAGCAACACTACCCAAAAATTTTTGGGCAATTTGTATGCTGTTACAATAACAACAACCACTGTCCCGCTCTGCAGCCGTTTTGCACCAGTTCAGAGATAGTTCTCAAATATGTTGCCCGGAAGTAGTGCGGTTGCCAGACTGTTTCTAAATTTTACTGCAGGGTAGTTTTACGATTTTGGCTATTGTACATATGCATGTATGTGTATCAAGAGCAATCAAAGCTTTGTCAATTAGAATTAGATATATTAAATTGGATAAGGATTTTATTAAGTTAAGGAAGCAGTTTTCGCGTGACTTTCATTCGGCTCGATTCGAGTTTATTGCCCATTGTAAGCTGATAAACATCAATTGAACGAAATGGAGTAGGTACATACATACATACATACATATATATGTATGTACAGGCAACACTTTTTGTAGAAACGAAAACGCTATTAAAATATTCGTCGGAAAGCATAAATACATATATCTTAAAGCTTCTGCTAAATTTTTTGATTAAAAAAAGGTACTATATTAGGGTGGCCCACCCGTTTAACAACGGTTCATATCGTCGTTTAAAGTACAAAACGTTCTCTTTTTTATCCCTAATTATCTCTTCTTCTTATATCTAAGTACCGATATTTTAGTATGAATGGATAAGGGCTTGATGCCAGAAGCTTCCGGTGAGGAAATATCTTTTTTGGCACAAATGTGGTTTTGCAGAACCACGATACGCGGTTTTGTACTTTAAACGACGATATATTGCCGAAGGGTCTACGTGAGATAGGCTGTATATCTATATATGACGTTTTTCAAGTAATTTTTTGTTGTTATTTTCTATAAAAAGTATTCGGCCTTATTATGAGTTTCATTTTCTCCGAACCGGTTCACTTTTCACTATTGGTTTCCATGTATTTACTATGGGCGGAATCAAAATTTTCGGGTGATTTTTTTTTCGGGCGAAATTCAGGATAAGGCAGATTGTCTTAGCTTTAAAAAACCACATAAATCAAAGTCTCAAACAAGTTTCCAAACTAGAGTATTTTTACTTTTTCCGCACTTCTTCTCATGTTTCGTTTATATGATCTACGGTGTCGAGAATTTAAGTAGGGAAGATACATCTTAGCAAGTTTTGGCTATTTTTCTTTGTTTATTTTTTTTTTTATGAAAACATAGCTTACTATTACTACCTAAAAAGACTCGTAAATCAAAAGTTCAAACTTTGTAGAACATTTATGGAAATTCGACGAATTTTAACAAAAATCATCAAAATTTGAAACCGTTTAATCAAACTTTTTAGAATTTTTTTGAGTTCGTAGTTTTTTTAAATTTTAGTATAATAAAGTGCAAGTTTGCAGAAGCTAGGACTTACCGTTGAACGAAGCAAAAAGACCACGATTAAGAAATAAAATTATATACAAATACGAGCTTTTAGATCGCCCTGAAATACAGGCGCAGGAAACGATTAGATTGTTCGGTGAAAATGTCCTATAAGAAAAAAAAAAAATAAAATGGTTATATTTTTTTTTCATTTAATACGAAACCTTCCTGAGGGAACTTTCCTCTGTACTATATATTGTATATTTGTAAATATTTTGCTAGAAAAAGTTCATGAATAAGCATCTTTTATTTAAGAGATCAACTCTATTAGCGTTGGTCGCATATACGAATGTACATATGTATGTAAAGAGTATATGTGTGTATGCATGGGAGTAAGTACATTAAGGTGGGTAAAGTTTCCAAGACTTCTATTATGTACTTATTGTCGATATTGCGTATCTATATTAAGTCTTGAATTCCTTTTCAATGTACTCGGAACAGGTGGGAAATACTAAGTATTCGTAGCTAAGTTAGTTTTGGCGCTACTAATATACGATTGACACGAGGATCGATATCGACTCCAACTACTGTTCAATTAGCGAACGACACTTTATGCAGTTAAAATAAACATTATGTAAGCGCTTGCCCAAGCGACTTCCTTCAATTTGTAATGTGCGTCTTCAGCTTAACAAACAAACCTATAGTTTTACGGAGAAATAATTAAATTTCCTATATAAAAAATGTATGATTTCGCTCCTGGATTTTCTTGCTGTGACGTAGTGAAATTAGTTATATGTTATATACAGGGCCGAAAAGTTTAAGGAACCGCCAAAATAACGTAAGCGACATTTTTTTTCGAAATTTTCTTTTTGATGCAGAAATATTCCTAGAGAGAAGAAAATTTTGATAAAAATGTCGTTTACGATATTTTGGCGGTAAGGGCTCGATATATTTCTGTTGAAAACAAACGTGCCTTGTACTCTTCACAAACAAACTTTAGCAAACGTTTTTTGTTCGTCGAACTAAAGAAATCTTAAACAACACCTATGGCTAGTTGACTGTTCTTTGGGAAACCAATGATATATTGCTTTAAAGGGAAAATGGCCTATCTCGAAATGAGTTGTTTTAATAAAGTCGTCCAATAAACGTGAACTTTTTTTAGGAATCATTTTTGCATGAATATTTGTCCATTTAGTGGGTGTGTGACCTATCAAAACACGACTGATCATAATAAAGGTCACCCCAATGTACATATACACATACATACATACATATCTATAGTATGTACAATACATTAATAAGGTATATAAAGTTTACATGTTTTACCGCGAAAACTGACTTTGCAACTTTGAAATTACTACACACATACA